>NW_027445488.1:0-97477 GCF_035582795.1 Mycteria americana | reverse complement strand
GGGTTCCTCTATAGGATCTCTGCTGTCCATGTCAGCTGCATGTAGTTGTGCTGCAGAGCCCTGGCATCTCACTTAGCACTACAGGCCTGTAACTGGATATTAAATTTAGATTCAGCTGCCCTGAATTAGGTTGGACAACTGGAGTACAAGGGATGCACTTGACAAAGTTGCCATTATTCTTGAAGGATGTGTAGAAAATACAGTTGATGGTGAAGAGAAGAGGAACAGAGCTCTCCCTATGCCACATGACTCCATTTGATCAGCTGAATACCTCTATAGGCAGCCCTGTACGGAAGGAATATAGTGGTCCTAAATTTGGGCATCTGCTGTCATTCAACCTGGCAAATTTAATTTCCCATCAGCCTCCAAGGAGATGCCCCCAGATGCTGCCCTGTCTCTATGAACTGCTTCATTAGAGCTTGCAGTCACGTGAACATATCTTGGACGACCTCCTGAACCCCAAATGTCACCAGGTGTTGGTGTCTGAACAGCTCACTCCTGGTCTCCATCTCCATTCTTACCATGGGAGCTGAGACAAGGAGCTCACATGCAGGTGCCCATTTTGTGCACACCTGAAGGGAGGCAACAGGAATCCCACCTCCTGTGGGTTTGTGGTCTGCATGGGAGTGAGCTGAGTCCCCTTCCAGCACCAGGACTACAGACCCAGGATGAGATGCCTCTGTGGACTCGTCTGAATCCCTTCCCTCAGCAGGGGTACAGGAGATCCCTACCAGTCACTGTCTGGGTGTCCTGTCTAAAGATGGGACAAGGGAAAGTGATGACAGGATCTAAATCTGATTCTGGGAAGTGAAATGACACAGCTGGAAAGAAGTGTGTCTCCCCAGCTGAGGGAGGGAACATGAGTGCTGCCTTCAGCCTGTTTCCCAGCAGGTTCCCCTGCAGCCCCAGGGACACCTGGAGGGAGCCCAGAGGGGCAGAGAAAGTGCTGCCTTGGGCTGGTCCTCTGCTGCTGAGCTGGGCTGGGCTCCTGGCATGGAGGGAGCTCCTGGCAAGCGGGCAGCGCTGCAGAGAGACAGCTCTGCCCAGGAGCAGCTCCTCTGCAAAGGGCAGCAGGGCTGAGGGCACTGCCTGCAGGCAGCGAGGGGAGAGCAGTGAGGCAGAGAGAGGTTAAAGGCAGATGGGAGTGGGAGGACAGAGGAGAGATCAACTGGAGAATAACCTTCGCAGCCCTCTACGTGGTAAGTCTCTGGCTGCAGGGCAATGCAGCTGTGGTTCCAGGAGGGATCTCCTAAAGCTGGCACATCCCACAGATTATGGGATTTGTAAATTCAGCTCTCAGAATTTCTCTAGTGTAGAGGAGGAGGACAGGTTCCAGAGCTGGGAGTCCTTACTGAACCATCAGAGGGACATGGCATGATGGCTGCCTCCTCCCAAGGATGGCTGCAGTGGTGTGATGCTGGGTGTGCAGGCAGGGGTGCCCAGGGCTGTCCTTCCGAGCAGGGTCCCTGTGCCCCAGGGTGCTGTGTGCTGGGTAGGGACTCTGCTGCCTGCCACGGTCAGCACTCAGCCTGCCCGCGGAGCTCCCCAGGGTGGTGTGGGGAGAAGCTGTGGGTGGAAGGAGGGACCCCCAGCAAGGCAGGGTCCTTCTGCTGTTGAGAGGGTGCTGTGTGGGTCAGGGCTGCTCAGAGCTCCAGATCACCCCTAGGATATTTCCAATACAAGATCTCAAGGAGAAGGTGAAGACACCAATTACTATAAAGACAAGGAATTTTCCTCAGTCTGTTTTCAATTTCCTACTCTTGAGGAATGGGAGGGGATAAATGATAAAGGAGTTTGAATTTTGACAAGTCACTAAGAGTCCTGAACCGTAACTTTGTGGGATCAGTAGGTCTGCCAGGCATCTCCTAGAGTGCATTCAGCCACTCTGCCTATGGACAGCACCAGCATTACCTCTGCTGGACCCATGAGGCTTAGTCTGACCTGTCCTTTTTCCTACCTGCAAACAGGACCATGCATGCAGCCAGTGCCCTGCAAACAGGCAGGTTTCTGTAGGGCCAGGGGGAGTGCACAGAGGTTGGGATGGGGTCTGTGAGCACTGACAGGGAAAGGCATGGGACAGGGAAACACCTCGCAGGAGGAAAATCTCCAGGCAGCAGAGATATGATCAGGGAATGGGAAGAAACGAAAACCGGACATGTTGTGGGAGGGAGAATTCAGAAATCTCCCTATGATGCCCTCCAATGCAGACCCCTTCCCCTGAGCAAGCCCCCTCGCCTCCTGTCCCAGCCAGCAAAGCCTCTGCCCTCAGGGCTGTGGGGTCCAAGGCGTGAACCACCTCCTCTGCAGCCAGAGCTCCAGCAGAGCCGTGCTGCAGCTCTCCAGCCACGTGTCCATGTCCCTCTGCAGAGCACAGGGCTGAGAGCAGCTGCCTGGCAATGTGAGTGTCTGGGAGGTGTTGTGCACAGCTGGGTGAGGGTAACGCTGTCCTGAGTGCCCGGCTGCCTCTCCCTTTGCCTCTCTAAGCTCACTGCATTTTTCCTTGTTTCGCCACTTGTCTCTGTTATTGCTATTGCTATCTTGTTCCTGCTGTCAGGGTGTCTGGGGAGGTGGAGTTTCAGCGGCAGAATCACACACTGATCTTGTGTGTCCTTTCATGCAGGTGTGTCTGTGGGAACAAGTGTCCCAGCTTTCCTATAAGCTGTGGGGCTGTGGGCAATGCAGTCAGTGCGTCTAGGGGATGAGCTGAACCTCCCTTACTCAAATGCCATCATTAGGACAATTGAGTATCTTGTTGGGGTGTCATTCCCAGCTGTGAGCTTCCCTCCAGGATGCAAACCTGTCCTATAGCATCTTGGTGTTATTCGAAAGCCCCACGTAGAAGCGCAGACATGCTACAACAGAGAAAATGCTGTTAGGTTTGTGAAATGAGCCCTGTGTGTATTGGCTCAACTGGGGTGCTGAGACCTTGAGAAAGGGTGAGACATTTAGTGGTCTGTGGTGGATCCGTCTGTTCTCAGTAGAGTCTGGTGGACGTCAAGGGTAACATGGTTGTGTGATCACCCTCCGCCTCGGAAACCTGCAAGCCCAGAGAAACTGGGAACTAGACAGTGGGACAGACCAGCTACCCTCACTCTGCACTAACCCATAGGCAACCCTCTTGCCTCGCAGAACTCGCTGTGTTCTCCCTGAGGCAGCAGAAATGCTGAGGGTTTCTGACATCCAAGAATACTCGCCAGGGGAGGTGGGGGGGAGCTGTAAAAACCCTAGAACTCTTAAACTGCCTTTACCATTCCCGTTCCTCAGCACTGGGAGTGCAGATGCTGGCAGGCACTTCTGCGTTAACAGTGGTTTCACAGGACAAATTTGAACACCAGGACTGGTCCCTGCTCCTACCCACTTCTGCAGAGTGGGGCTGACTTACCAAGAGCCTGTGGACAGATGCCCATGGACAAGAGCCCCGGAAGAGCAGATGCCCTGCTCTTCATCACACACATGGCCAGCACCAAGGAG
This sequence comes from Mycteria americana, assembly GCF_035582795.1. Taxonomy (NCBI): domain Eukaryota; kingdom Metazoa; phylum Chordata; class Aves; order Ciconiiformes; family Ciconiidae; genus Mycteria; species Mycteria americana. The sequence continues at coordinate 94,006 of NW_027445488.1, read as the reverse complement.
GGCTGCAAGCACAGAGCTGAAGGAAGGTGTCCTAGAAAAAGGAAAGGGTGTCTGTGTGTAGCACGGGGAGGGTCTATGGGAAATGGCTTTGATTTTGGTCAGACACATCTCCCCTAACTTGTCACTGTCTTTCTCTCCTATGACAATGCCCCATGCCCAGAGGCACTAAATGTCCAACGGCAGCTCCATCACCCAGTTCCTCCTCCTGGCCTTTGCGGACACACGGGAGCTGCAGCTCTTGCACTTCTGGCTCTTCCTGGGCATCTACCTGGCTGCCCTCCTGGGCAACGGTCTCGTCATCACTGCCATAGCCTGCAACCACCGCCTCCACAGCCCCATGTACTTCTTCCTCCTCAACCTCTCCCTCCTCGACCTGGGCTCCATCTCCACCACTGTCCCCAAATCCATGGCCAATTCCCTGTGGGACACCAGGGCCATCTCCTACGCAGGATGTGCTGCCCAAATCTTTCTGTTTGTCTTTTTGATGTCAGCAGAGTATTGTCTTCTCACCATCATGGCCTATGACCGCTACGTTGCCATCTGCAAACCCCTGCACTACGGGACCTTCCTGGGCAGCAGAGCTTGTGTCCACATGGCAGCAGCTGTCTGGCGCAGTGGGTTTCTCAATGCTGTGCTGCACACGGCCAATACATTTTCCATGCCCCTTTGCCAAGGCAATGGGATGGACCAGTTCTTCTGTGAAATCCCCCAGATCCTCAAGCTCTCCTGCTCACACTCCTACCTCAGGGAAGTTGGGCTTCTTGTGGTTAGTCTCTTAGTAGTCTTTGGCTCTTTTATTTTCATTGTGCTGTCCTATGTGCAGATCTTCAGGGCTGTGCTGAGGATCCCCTCTGAGCAGGGACGGCACAAAGCCTTTTCCACGTGCCTCCCTCACCTGGCTGTGGTCTCCCTGTTTGTCAGTACCGGCATGGTTGCCTACCTGAGGCCCCTGTCCATCTCCTCCCCATCCCTGGATCTGGTGGTGGCTGGTCTGTACTCCATGGTTCCTCCAGCAGTGAATCCGCTCATCTACAGCATGAGGAACCAGGAGCTCAATGATGCAGCGTGGAAACTGATAACTGCTTGGTTTTTCTAAAGCAAAAGTCTTCCTCTGCATAGCAGTTGTAATGTAACTCATTACATGCCCAGCCTGTCTTCTGGGGTTTTTTTTGTTGTTTTTGGTGTTTTTTTACCTGTGAGAATGTTGTCATCCCCTTTCTATTTCACTGTCTGCTTCTCTTTTCTGACAAGTGGCTGTGTAAATGAGGAGCTGTGCTTTCTGTGTGTTTATACAAAATAAAGGCCCCTTCAGTGATTTTCTTTTTCTTGAGATCCTTCCTCCAAGGCCATTTTGGAGCTGCAGGGAGAGTTCCTGTGTGCAGAGTTGGAGGGGACAAGAGTCCCGGCATGGCAGCACTGCCAGGAGCACCACCGCTTGCTCTTCCGGGGCTCTTCTCTTTCCAATTCCACGTTCTCTTTCTGATCCCTTGTGTTGGTGTAAGGCCTGAGCACTCTGGCAGCTTGGTCACAGCCGTGCTGTGTGGCAGTCCTGTGACTGCAGGCATGGACAGGCAATGGGCACTTCTGTGACAGAGCTGGCCTCCCTAACAGCGTTTCCATAAAGAAAGGTGATCTCCTGAGTACAGTGCCTGAAGGCTTAGGTCTTCTTTCAAAGTTGCTGTCAAGAACATGCTCAAGAAAGTGCCCTGTTGAGGAAAACACCAGTGAACAGCTAAAGTGTGTGAGTGTGCAGGGTGGGGGCACGCAGCACTGTCCCTTGCACAGCCAGGCCTCCAGGGAGAGACTTGAAGGACCAGCAGAGCAGGGGCTGGTCTGTGACCTTGTTTGCTGGACACCCTGGGCAAGGTGCCCCAGGACAATCCTCACAGACCAGCCCCTTGCAACCGTCATTCCCAGCACCCGCCTCTCACCCCAGCCCGGAGAGGTTGTTTGTCCATCCATGGAGGGACACCAAATGACTAGGTCAGAAGTCCATGTTTGCATTGTTCAGAGGAGACTTAAGCATGCACATGGTGTGCGTGTGGGGAGGTGAACCCGAGTGAGCACAAATGCCATCAGCCATTCCTAGAGGTGCCATGAAGGCCAGTGGGACAGACAGTGCCTCGAGGTCACTTCCCTTTGAGAGTAACGTCCCCTGGGAAACCAACCACCTGAATGCAGCACTGGCATGTGCTTCTGTCATCCGAGGTCCCTGTGTCCATTCCTCAAACCATGGGGCATCTCAGAGAGGTGCAGAGCAGGGCGATACACCGCAGGGCTGAGGTGCCTCCCAGCCTCCGGGAGAGGCAACAGGAGGCCAGAGAGTCACCATGCCTGCTGCAGTGCACTGCCTCCACGTGTGTAAGGGAAGGAGTCGTGCCTCTGAACACCCTTGTGTGCATGAGGAGTGCATGAGGCCAGCTGAGATGTGGACACCACACAGGGCCCTGCCATTTCTGTGTGTGACTCCAGGAACCAACCCCACTGTCCCAGTGAGATTCATCTCACGTGCCTTGGACAGGCTCATTGTAAATGCTCCTGTCTGCTCACGTCACCCTTTCTGGATTGTGCCCTCAAATGTTTCAGAGCAGTCAGAGAGGTTCTGGGGTCCTTGGAAAAGGCAGAACCACTCCTTTCTTCCAGAAGGGCAAGAAGGAGGATTGGAAGAATTACAGGCTGGTCAACCTCACCTTGGTCCCTGGGAAGGTGATAGACAAATACTCCTGCAGCCACTTCCAGGCACTCATAGGAAAGAAAGGGACTGCAGAAGCTGTATGGGTTGGGGAAAGAAAGGGATGTTTTGTATCTGGACCTTAGCAAGGGTTTTGTCATGGTCTGCCATAGCCTCTTTACAGCCAGATTGGTGATATCTGGGCTGAAGGAATGGATGAGTAGTGGGTGAGAAGTTGGCTGGTGGATCAAGCCCAAATGTCACCAGTGGTAGAGTCCTCCTGGCGGCCACTTAGTAGTGGCATCCCTCAGTGCAAGCACTTGGGCCAACACTGCTGAATGTCTCCATTAACTGCCTGTACAATGTGACGGAGTGCCTTTCCAGCTCCTTTGTGGATGATGCCAAACTGGGCAGGGCCGTTGAGCGACCTCATCTGGTTAACGCTGACTTGAGCAGGACAGCTGGACAGGATGATGTTCAGGGGTCTCTTCCAACCCGAGTTCTTCTATGATTCAATGGATCTTTTCCTTGGAGAGCTTTCTGAAGACAGAACAGACAGAGGAAGAAGAAAAAACAGAGAGGCAGAAGTAGAGATATAAAAGTCACCAAGATAAATAGAGCAGTTCCTCTAACAAACATTTCTCCACTCAAACCGTTAGTAGGAAATCTATGAGATAAATGTGATGAAACAAGCTCACTTTTATCTGCTCAGGTACTGGGCCACAAGGAGAGTGATGGTTGGGTACGGTATCACGTGGTCAATTATGCCTCAGGAACTCATAATCCAGTAGGAAGCCAATGGCTGTGAAGGGGGCTGTGAGGTCACTTCTGCCTCTGGAGGTGATAGGCCAACAGCAGGAATGTGCCTGGGAAAGGGACTGTGAGGTCACTTCTTGCTGAAACAGCTGATAGCTCAGCCCTTGACTCATGGCGGGGGTATGTGCTTTTAAGCTCACATCTGCCAGGGTCTCTGACAGGCCAGCAGAAGGCACCTGGCTGGCACATTGACTGGGAGATCCCCTCTGCCGAAGGACCCAGGCTCGCTCCAGGAAGGGGGCTTTCATTTTGGTTGTCCTTTCTCTCCTGCCTGAGTACATGATGGGACAGCAGCAGGCACGCAGCTTGGTCGTGTCTATCCGAGAAGCTGAAAGGCTAGCAGCCTTGGGAGATGATGGTGAGGTTACTTGTGTGTGGTCAGGTGACAGGCCAGCAGAAGGCTGATGGGTTGGGATGCCTGCTTGAAGGGCTGTTTCCCGGATGGTGGAGCTCTCCTTGAGGTAGGAAACAGCAGGAGAGAGAAACCCTGCCACACAGTGCAGCTTGGAAGGTGGAGATTGGGCATGAGGAGGAAGAAATGTCACTCAAAGGGTAGTGCTGTGGTACATGAAGTCCTCCAGAAGGAGTAGGAGATCAGTCCACGTCTTTGTGTTTCACGGAACAGAGTGTGAGGGTGGACAGATTTCAGTGAATGTATGGAAATGTCGGGCTGAGAGCAAAGTGAGGAAGCGAGATGGGTGTCTCCAGCCTGCAGGGCAAAAGAAGCAGCTGTGGGACAGCGTAGGACAACCTATGGTGGAGATGGCAAAGAGCGCTGGCAAGGCTGGAAGTTCACCAAGGCTTTTCCTCTGAACTATGGCAGTCATCCATGCTACCAAGGCCTATGAGGAGAGACGTTGTCCTGAGGCACTGGGGCCTCACTGCCTCCTTGCACACCCCCAGCAGGGCTGGGAACTGTCATAGCGTTGTCCTTCCCTCAGCACCATACACCCCACATCCCACTGCCCCAGGAAGAGCCCTGAGCACTGTGTGAAGGACAGGAGCTGCCTTCCCCGGGGCTGGGGGTCAGAGCTTGGCCTTTCTGCTTCATAGAACAAAGCCAGAGTTTTCTCAGCATCTCAGCTGCCTGCACAGTGCCTTTGCCTACCTGTAATCATGGCCTCCAGTTGTCTGCTCTAACGAGTCCCTTGGGAGGCTTTGTCAGTAATGGCCCTCAGTGGGGCTCATTAATGCTTCAAGGTACTTTGGGTTTGGCTTCTGATGTTGATTCTTTGGGGGGTTTGTGCAATCTTCTCTCAGTACCTGAGGTTCAAGGACTCAGCACAAAATACACCATGGGGCTCATTAAAATAAAGCAAGCCCTAACGATCTATGTGCCTTCCTGTCATTTTCTTCAAGTCTTCAAGAGTTGTACAGATAATTTGAGCTGTTTCCTAATGTACTTATAGAGAAAGATTTCAAAGTGCTTCTAATAAAAATGAAGTTTTAATTTCAAGACTGTATTTTATTACTTTTCAGTTTAGAGAAGAGGTGATGGCAGCATTCTCCAGTAGATCTTGATCCAGGGTCTCTCCTAAGGAGATCTGGACTGGTAGGGGAAGCTGTCCCTTGAGGTCTGACACAGTATGGACACCCTCCCACCTCACCTCCCCAACCCCACCATTTCTCTCATTGCCCACCTGCGTCTTTTCCTTACATCAGACTTCTCCACTGAGGGCTGCAGCTGGATGGTACAGCTCCTTTGTGCCAACTCCCACCTGCTTTCCTTAGAGAACTGGCTGCACACAGGCACAGATTGTTTTTCCTATTGGCAAGCAAAGAAAAATAATGCATGAAAAAATCTCATTCACAATAAAACACACCCTGCAACCATATGCTTACAACAAGCTGCCGCTACTGAGGTTGCCTTTCTACAAGGGATAATCTTCTGAGAAATGTTGTAGGGAGGTAGATACAAAAACGTAGAAATATAGACAGTTAAGGAGTTGGGTAGAGAGACAAATAGGCTACTTAATGGCAGGGTAAGCTTTTAACTCCCTGCTGTCACAGCAGCAGCTGGATGGGTGACAGGAATGTGAATGAACAAAGAGTAAGGGGAGGAGAAAACTGGAGTGTAACGGAGAGTGCCTTTGTCTAGACAGTCTGCTGGAAAGATGACTTTAGAAATGGTCATTGTATCAAATATCACCATTTATATGGTCAAATATATGAAAGACTAGAGAAATTAAATACACCGTAGAGATATATAACAGGCAGAATAGCGGTAAAGAAGTTCCACTGGAAGATCAATATGTCTTTGTAATATCCCTTTTGAAATGTCACGGGATTGGTAGAGGTCTCTTGTGAGTGAGGACAAGCAAGTGTTGCACCCATCTTTGAAAGAGGCCAAAAGTGCAACCGCAGGCACCACAGGCTGTACAAGGTCACGTTGGTGAGGCGTGTGCCATCAATGAGAGTCTTCCTGGGTAAAATTTCTGGGAACCCAGATGAGATGAATGTGTCCAAGAACCATCAGCATGGACTTACCAAAGGTAAACCATGCCTCACCACCCTGATTGCTTCATGATGAAGGAACTGCATTTGTGCGTAAGGAGAGAAGAGTGGCCATAGTTCACCTCAGCTTAGGCAAGGCTTTTGGCACGGTCTCCCTCAATATTCCCGTACCCAAGTTACGTCTGGATGGGCAGAAAAACAGATGGGTGAAAGACCAGTTGGGCTGAGATGAGGCTGAGGGAGAGATGATGAGGCTGAGAGAGCAGCGGTGAAGGGGTCATACCCTACCTGGAGGCCAGTGGGACGTACTGGGGCATCATGGGGCAGCACAAGGGACTTTTCCGGGCCCTTTGCAGTTTAACATCTGTATCCATGACCCGGAGGAGGCAACTCTCACCACATTTGCCAATGACTCTAAATTGGGAGGAACATTCCTGTGCCTTAGGGAAGCCGTTCAGGGGAGACATGACAGGCGGGAGGACTGTCCTGTCAGGAACTTCAAGGAATGGATGAAGGACAAAGGCCACGTGTACTGGTTTTGGCTGGGATAGAGTTAAATTACTTCATAGTAGCTTGTATGGGGCTGTGTTTTGGATTTGTGATGAGAACAGTGTTGATAACACAGGGATGTTTTTGGTCCTGCTGAGCAGTGCTTGCACAGCATCAAGGCCTTTTCTGGTTCTCACACCGCTCCACCAGTGAGTAGGCTGGGGGTGCACAAAAAGTTGTGAGGGGACACAGTTAGTACAGCTGACCCCAAGTGACGAAAGGGATACTCCAGACCATATGACATCATGCTCAGCAATAAAAGTGGGTGGGGGTAGAGGGTGGTGGTTGGCAGGGGGGCTGCTGCTTGGGGATTGGCTGGACATCAGTCGGTTGGTGGTGAGCAATTGTCTTCCTTTGCATCACTTGTTTTTCTTGGGTTTTCTTTTCCTCCCTCTTCTCCTGCTGTTACACTGCTGATTCTCTCCCCCATCCCACTGGGGGTGTAGAGGGGGAGTGAGCAAGCAACTCCATGGGTGATTATTTGCTGGCCGTGGTCAATCCACAACTAACTTCTAGCCCAGTGTCATCCTTTCTGGCCTTTCCTTTGACCCACACACACAAGCTCCCACCTAACCTGTTGCATGTCCCATAGAGGAGCTCCACATATCGGAGTAGCCCATTCATCACACAGGACATCCCCCCTCATCGTCTTCCCTGTTGCTCTCGCCTAAATATGCTGTATCTCCATCCACCACAAAAGCCGTGGAAGCTGTCCTTCCCCATCTCAGCTCTTACTCCACTGCGGTTACAGCTTTCTGATGGCACACAGGGCTCCAGCTCCTCTTGTCTGTGCCCCAGGCTGTGGGCTTTGGTGCACATTTGGGCTGCAGCCCCTCAGCTAGGGCACCAGGGCCAAGGGCACACTTGTCACATGGGATTCTGGTACCAAGAGCCTGGGACCCCTTGTGTGAAAAGGCTTTGCTTCCCAGCAGAGGAGTGCTGGAGTGGATGGCAGGTGGCAAGATGATGATGAACGAGGTTCCCACAACGAGGGCAAAAGCTGCAGTCCCCAAGGCCAGAGAGAAACAGGCCTGGGCTGTGCAGTCCTGGCAGGAGAGGGGTTTGCTGTCCCAGGTGACTCTGCAGCACTGTGGGACCTGTGACAGAGGTAAAGCCGATCTCCAAGAAGGAAAAGCTGCTGCTAAGAAAGTCCCTGTGGGACTTTCTATCCAGCCAGACTGTGGATATCATGCTGGGGGCCAGCCGGCTAGCTAGCAGCTCTGCAGAGAAGGACCCTGGGGTCCTGGAGGAGAACTACAGAATCACAGAATGATGTAATGGTTCACGTTGGAAGGCACCTCTGGAGGTCGTCTGGTCTAACCTCCAGAAAAGTTGTTGACCTACTAAAGCAAGTCCAGAAAAGGGCCACAAAGCTGCTTTAAGGGACGGGAGAATCTTTTGTAGGAGGAAAGTCTGAGAGAGCTGGGACTGTTCAGCCTAGACAAGAAAAGGCTCGGGGGGGGCTCTTATTAATGAGTGTAAATACCTGATGGGATGGGGCAAAGAAGACAAGGGAGCCAAGCTCTTCTCAGTAGTTCCCAGTGGCAAGACAAGGGGTGATGGACACAGCCATATACTCACGAAATTCCATCTGAACACAAGAAAGCACTTTTTGCCCGTTAGGGTGGTCAAACACTGGAAGATGTTTCGCAGAGAAGGTGTGGAGTCTCCATCCATGACAATATTTGCCTTGACTGCAAATACTGTGGGATCCCGTGGAGAGGACCCCTGCTGGAGCAGAGAAAAAATGTAAGGAGGAAGGAGCAGCAGAAATGTTAGGTACTGACCATAACCCCCCATTCCCAATCCCCCCTGCTCCTCTCCAGCTTTGGCTGGGTAGAAGAATTGGGAATGGAGGAACTTGAGCCTGGGAAAAAGGGGAGTGGGGGTTGGGGAATGGTCTTTAATATTTTTGTCATAGTTTCTCACCTTCTAAATCTATTTTAATTGACAATAAATTAAACTGATCTTCCGCAAGTCAACTCTTCTTTGCCCAAAAAGAGAGGCTGAGAGTGCTGGGATTATGAGAAATCCCTGAGAGCCAAACACTGGAGCAAGGACCCAGGCCAGTTGGTGGCCTCTCAGTCAATGGAGATTTTTCAAACTTTGTGGGAAGAGGACCGTGAGCACCTCACCTAGCTGGAGCTGTCTGAGAACGGGCTTGGCTGGCAGCCCAGCTGTGGCAAAAGCAATGGGACGTAGTGTGTGATGAGTGTCAGAGTGAAAGTAGCTTCCTTTTTGTTGATAATGGCAGTGGAGTTGGGTATCCCTGAGCCCCAGAGGAGGCCAGAGGTGACCATGCAGCAAAGGTCACTCCTCAGGACTGGAGTGCATGGCCAGAGGTGGAAATGGCCGGGGTGTGGGACCAGCCTGGGACAGTCATTCTGGGACAGCTTCCCCTGGGTTCCTGGGTCCCCCAGGGAACATGGCACAGATTGGGCTCCTCTCTTCTGCACCTTTGATGCGTTGCTTCCTTCACCATGACACCTGCTCCTGTACTGTGAGCACCCTGCTGTGTGCCCCCACCCTGCACACTCACACAGCTTAGCTCTACACTGGCGTTTTCCTCTCCTGGGCACTTTCTAACCAAGCCCAACCCCTCTTCCTAATTCCGCAATACAACACTCCAGGCTGGGCTGGCCCCATGGCAGTGCCCACCACAGGGTGCTACAGAGCTCTGAGCACCCACAGCACAGCCCCAGCCCCTCTGAAGGGCACAGCAGCTCTTGGGGGGCAGAGGAGGGTCAGCCTCCCCATCAGCCCCAGGGCTGGAGCACGAGGAGACAGAGGCCAGTGTCTCCCTGTGTACCCTGGTCCTGTCCCCAAGAGATCCCTGTTGCCAACTGCTGGCAGCCCCTCTGTGCCAGGCCCTCTCCCCAGCACAAGGCTCCTGCCCTGGGACTCTTCCAGCTGCTCCTGCTGCCCCAGTGACAGAGCAGCCTGTCCCAAGCTGCTGCATGCAGAAATAAGTTTCTCTGTGTCATCCATTTCCCCCTGGAACTAGAGAGTTGTGCCTTTGCTCTTCTGCAGGGATCATCCATGCCTCTAGAGAGCCTTTCCCCAGGGGACTGTGTCTGTGCTGGCCTCATCGGATGCTTTTGCCCCCTTCCCATGCTCCCTGCAGGGCCCCAAGCTGGTGGTGCTGCTCTGCAGAGCCAGCAAGCTGTGGTGCATGAGAGCCACGGGCAGACAGTCCCAGGAAGATCCCTGCTGATCATCACCATCTCCAGGGGCACTGGCACCCACAAGTGAACGCTCAGTCCAGGTCTCCTTCCCTAATGCTTCATCCCATGTCCTCCTCACCCCATGGAGAACCCAAGCACAGCAGCACGGCCTTACAGGGATAATTTCTTCAGCCTGTTCCTGACCTCTGCTTTGGAAGAAGAGGACAACCTCGAGACAGCGGCACAGAGAAAAACCCTTTTATTACAGAGATGTGACATGGGAGGCCAGCTGTGGCACCGCGCCAGACACATGTGCAAAGACCTCTGGTTCAGACAGAGTGGGTTCATGCCTCTGGAGAAGCAGAAGGGTTGCAGAAAATTCGGGAGAAGTAGAATTATCACAGAGAAATTCCCAAAGCACAGGAGGTTCCCCACGTCCATTAGAAATCACTTGTGCAGGGACATGAGCAGATTATTACTGCTGAAAACTACGGGATGAATCAGCTTCTTCAGTGCATCTTTGAGCTCCTGGTTCCTCATGCTGTAGATGAGGGGGTTCACTGCTGGAGGCACCACTGAGTACAGAACAGCCATCACCAGATCCAGGGATGGGGAGGAGATGGAGGGGGGCTTCAGGTAGGCAAACATGCCAGTGCTGGCATATAGAGAGACCACTGCCAGGTGAGGGATGCACGTGGAAAAAGCTTTGTGCCGTCCCTGCTCAGAGGGGATCCTCAGCAGAGCCCTGAAGATCTCGACATAGGATAGCATGATGAAAACAAAACACCCAAGACCAAGGATAAAACTGGTGACAATAAGCCCAACTTCCCTGAGGTAGGAGTGTGAGCAGGAAAGCTTGAGAAGGAAAGCTTCTCGGACATGTGCAACCAAGAAGGGAGCTCTCCATCCAACCCTCAGTCTCTAACATATCGTTCTGTGACTCTTAGCTTGTCCCCCTCAATCTGTCGGAAACCCCAGAAGAGCAAGAGGCCTTTTTTGGGAGCAGCTCCTTGGGTGTATTCCTGACACCAGCTTTGGAAGAGGCACCCGGTCGTCTGGCCCTGTCCTGAGGAGCCCCTTTGGTGATGGTGGTGCTGGCAGGGAAGCCAGCTCTGACACAGTGGCTCACATGGCCTGCTCCTCCTGCAGCCACAGGCATGCCACTGTGGAGGCAACAGGACTGTCACAAGTTACATGAGACCTTAGGGCTTACACAAATGCAAGGGCACAGCAGGAGAGGGTGGAAGTGAGGAGACACCAGCACTGGAAAGACCCGGTCCTGCTGTTGTCCATGTCCACACAAGATATAAGTGATGGGAACGGGGGCAAAAAAATTTCTGCTGTTTTCTTTATTGTGTATTGAGTAAAAAAGAAAAAAAAAGCAGGAGGGCAAATATAGTCTTATTTAAAGAGGAATTATATCATCAACGAACGAGCAAAACATAAAACAAACCCAACCACAAAGTTTTTGCATTTCCTGAGATACCCTGGGAGTGCTATGAAGATCATGGGCATCTTATTGATGCTGAAGTTGAAGTAGGATGTATTGAAATAGTTTCAGCCTGTCCCAAGCTGCTGCATGCAGAAATAAATTTCTCTGTGTCATCAGTTACCCCTGGAACTAGAGAGTTGTGCCTTTGCTCTTCTGCAGGGATCATCCATGCCTCTAGAGAGCCTTTCCCCAGGGGACTGTGTCTGTGCTGGCCTGATCGCATGCTTCTGCCCCCTTCCCATGCTCCCTGCAGGGCCCCAAGCTGGTGGTGCTGCTCTGCAGAGCCAGCAGGCTGTGGTGCATGGGAGCCACGGGGAGACAGTCCCAGGAAGATCCCTGCTGATCATCACCATCTCCAGGGGCACCGGCACACACAAGTGAAAGCTCAGTCCAGGCCTCCTTCCCTAATTCATCACCCCATGCCCTCCTCCCCTTAGCACATGGAGAAACCAAGCACAGCAGCATGGGGGCAATTTCTTCACCCTGTTCCTGACCTCAGCTTTGGAAGAAGAGCCCAACCTGCAGACAGTGGCACTGAGAAAACCTCCTTTTATTACAGCGATGTGACATGGGAGGGCAGCTATACCATCGTGCCGTACACATGTGCAAAGACCTCTGGGTCAGACAGACTGGGTTCATGCCTCTGGAGACGTGGAAGGGATCCAGACATTGCTGGGCAAACTTGATCATCACAGATAAAATGCTCAAAACAGGGGAGGTTTTCCAGATATATTGGAAGTCACTTGTGAAGTGACATGTGAAGAGCTTATTGCTGCTGAAAGACTATGGATTGAATGAGCTTCTTCAGTGCATCTTTGAGCTCCTGGTTCCTCATGCTGTAGATGAGGGGGTTCACTGCTGGTGGAACCACTGAGTACAGAACAGCCACCACCAGATCCAGGGATGGGGAGGAGATGGAGGGGGGCTTCAGGCAGGCAACCATGGCAGTGCTGATAAACAGGGAGACCACGATCAGGTGAGGGATGCACGTGGAAAAGGCTTTGTGCCGTCCCTGCTCAGAGGGGATGCTCAGCATGGCCCTGAAGATCCACACATAGGACAGCACAATGAAAACAAAACACCCAAATGCTAAATAGGCAGTAACCACAAGAAGCCTAACTTCCCTGAGGTAGGATTGTGAGCAGGAGAGCTTGAGGATCTGGGGGATTTCACAGAAGAACTGGTCCATCCCATTGCCTTGGCAAAGGGGCATGGAAAACGTATTGGCCGTGTGCAGCACAGCATTGAGAAACCCACTGCCCCAGGCAGCTGCTGCCATGTGGACACAAGCTCTGCTGCCCAGGAGGGTCCCGTAGTGCAGGGGTTTGCAGATGGCCAGGCAGCGATCGTATGCCATTACTGTGAGGAGAGAATACTCTGCTGTGATCAAGAAAAGGAAGAAAAAGACTTGAGCAGCACATCCTGCATAGGAGATGGCCTTGGTGTCCCACAGCGAGTTGGCCATGGATTTGGGGACAGTGGTGGAGATGGAGCCCAGGTCAAGAACAGAGAGGTTGAGGAGGAAGAAGTACATGGGGGTGTGGAGGCGGTGGTCGCAGGCTACGGCAGTGATGATGAGGCCGTTGCCCAGGAGGGCAGCCAGGTAGATGCCCAGGAAGAGCCAGAGGTGCAAGAGCTGCAGCTCCCGTGTGTCTGCAAATGCCAGGAGGAGGAACTGGGTGATGGAGCTGATGTTGGACATCTGCTGCCTCTGGGTGTGGGGCACAGAAAAAGGAGGAAAGGACAGTGACAAGTTAGGGGAGACTTCTCTGAGGGAAATCAAAGCCATTTCTCATACTATGCACTCCCCACCATTTTTCCATTTCTGTGAGACCTTCATTCAGCTCTGTGGCTGGAGCTCTGGGTCGTGCTGGCTGAGTGTGCCAAGAGCAGGACCTCTGCCCGCTGGCTGCCATGGAGTCAGCCCTGCTCTGCAGCAGTGGGTTCCTGGGAACGGTGTGGGCAGTCCTAGTGGTTGAATTTGTCAGATAAAACAGCTCCCAGTGCAAAAGGGCTTGTCAGTATCTGCACTGCCATTGCTAAGAAACCACAATCGCAAAAGTGTTTGAGAGAGAGAGGGTTTTTCACAGCTCTCTCCCATCTCAGCTGGAGGTTTTCTGGGATTTCAGAAACCCTCATCATTTCTGCTGCACTCAGGGAGAGCAAAGGGAGCCCTGCGAGGCCAGAGGATTGCCTGTGGGTTAGTGCAGAGTGAGGGGAGCTGCTCTGTCCCTCTGTCTTGTTCCCAGCTGCCCTCTGCTTGTCCCTTTCTGAGACAGAGGGTAATCACACTCACATGTTAACCTGAAAAGACACCAGGCACTGCTGAGAGCAGAGAAATCCACTGCCGAGCACTAAGTGTCTCACCCTTTCTCAAGGTCTCAGCACCCCACTTGTACCCAAGGACACACAGGGTTCATTTCACCAACCCAGCAGCATTTCCTTGGCCGTAGCGTCTCTGTGCTTCTCCATGGGGCATTCAGGTAACACCAAAATGCTATAGGACAGATTTGCATCCTGGAGGGAAGCTCACAGCTTGGAAGGACACCCCAAGGAGATAGCCAAGGGTCCTAATGATGCTATCTCAGTAAGGGACAGTCAGCTCATTTGCAAGGGAATGACACAGACTGCATTGCCCGCAGCCCCACAGCTTAGAGGAGAGCTTGGACACTTCATTCCCATGGACTCACCTGCATGGGAGGAATCACAAGAGCAGCGGCAGTGCCTGACTCGGCTGCTGCAGCTCCCATCCCCAGAGAGCCTGACAGCAAGATCAAGAAAACAATCACAGACTAGTGGAGAAACAAGGAGAAATGCAGTGATGGTCTAGCTGAGAGAGGCAAGTGGAGAGACAGCCGGGCACTCAGGACAGCGTTACCCTCACCCAGCTGTGCACAACACCTCCCAGACACTCACATTACTGGGCAGTTGCTCTGACCCCTGTGCTCTGCAGAGGGACATGGGCACGTGGCTGGAGAGCTGCAGCACGGCTCTGCTGGAGCTCTGGCTGCAGAGGAGGTGGTTCACGCCTTGGACCCCACAGCCCTGAGGGCAGAGGCTTTGCTGGCTGGGACAGGAGGCGAGGGGGCTTGCTCAGGGGAAGGGGTCTGCATTGGAGGGCATCATAGGGAGATTTCTGAATTCTCCCTCCCACAACATTTCTGGTTTTCCTTCCCTCTCATTCCCTGATCATATCTCTGCTGCCTGGAGATTTTCCTCCTGGGAGGTGTTTCCCTGTCCCATTCTTTCCCTGTCAGTGCTCACAGATGCCATCCCAACCTCTGTGCACTCCCCCTGGCCCTACAGAAACCTGCCTGTTTGCAGGGCACTGGCTGCATGCATGGTCCTGTTTGCAGGTGGAAAAGGGCAGGGAAGAAACACCCTGATGGGTCCAGCAGAGGTGAAGCTGGTGCTGTCCATAGGCAGAGGAGTGGCTGAAGGCACTCTAGGAGGTTTCTGGCAGACCTACTGATGACTCAACGTTACAGCTCAGGAGTCTCAGTGACTTCTTCAAACTTGAGAGATCCCTTTTTCCACCTCCCCGTGCCCCCCAAATAGGAAATGAAAAACACAAATTCAGGAAAGCTCCTTATCTTTAACGTAGTCCCTGCATTGAGCTTCCCCTTGAAAAGTCCCCTCAGAAATGCCCTGGGGGTGATCTGGAGCTGTGAGCAGCCCCGACCAACGCAGCACCCTCTTGATAGCAGAAGGACCCTCTCCTGCCAGCAGTTGCTTCTTCCACCCACAGCTTCTCCCCGCACTGCTGCTGGCAGCTCCCCAGGTAAGCTGAGAGCTGACCCAGGCAGGAGACAAAGGTCCTGCCCCAGCACACAGCCCCTGGGGTGCAGGGGCCCTGCTCTGAAGGACAGCCCTGGGCACCCCTGGGTGCACCCCCAGCTTCACACTCTGCAGCTATCCCCGGGTGAAGGCAGCCGACATGCCCCGTCCCTCTGATGGTGCAGCAGGGAAGCCGTGCTCCAAAGCCAGTCATTTTCTCTGCACTGGGGAAACTGTGAGAGCCCTCCTGGCAGAGCCCGTAGGCTGTGGGATGTGCCAGCTTTAGGAGATCTTTCCAGGAGCTGCAGGTGCAATGCCCTGCAGCCAGAGACTTACCAGGTAGAGGGCTGTGAAGATTATTCTGCAAGTGAGCTCTCCTCTGTCCTCCCACTCCCATCTGCCTTTAACCTCTCTCTTACCACCCTCACCCCCCTTGCTGCCTGCAGGCAGTGCCCTCAGCCCTGCTGCCCTTTGCAGAGGAGCTGCTCCTGGGCAGAGCTGTCTCTCTGCAGCGCTGCCCGCTTGCCAGGAGCTCCCTCCATGCCAGGAGCCCAGCCCAGCTCAGCAGCAGAGGACCAGCCCAAGGCAGCACTTTCTCTGCCCCCTCTGGGCTCCCTCCAGGTGTCCCTGGGGCTGCAGGGGAACCTGCTGGGAAACAGGCTGAAGGCAGCACTCATGTTCCCTCCCTCACCTGGGGAGAGACACTTCTGTCTAACAGAGTCATTTCTCCTCTCAGAGACAAAGTTCCATCTAAATATCACCTTTTTTGGTCTCATTGTTAGACAGGGCTCTCAGACAGTGGCAGGCAGGGATCTCCCTTACCCCTGCTGAGGGAAGGGATTCCGCTGAGTCCATGGAGCATCTCATCCTGCGTTTCCATTCCTAGTATTTGAAGGAGACTCAGCTCCCTCCCATGCCTGCCACAAACCCACAGGAGGTGGGATTCCTCTGGCCTCTGTCCAGGAGTGCACAACATAGGCACCTGCATGGGAGCTCCTTCTCTCAGCTCCCTTGCTAATTAATGCAGATGGAGGGCAGCAGTGAGGTGTTCAGATGCAAATACCTGGTGACATTGGCGTTGCCAGTGGTGGTCCAAGATACATGCAGGCAACTGCAAGCTCTAATGGAGAAGTTCATAGAGACAGGGCAACATCTCAGGGATCATACATGAGCCTGGTAGGAAATTCCTTTGGCCAAGTGAAATGACAGCTGCTGCCCAAATAAAGGCCAAAAGAACCTTTTCCCACTCAGTATGTTCATGGCAGTTTATAGAAGTATTCATATGAACGACTGCAGTCATGTCCCATAGGGAGAGCAGGACCCGGCACTGAGCCGTGTTGAACCTCATACCATTGACCTCAGCCCATCGACCCAGCCTATCCAGATCCCTCTGCAAAGCCTTCCTACCCTCAAGCAGATCAACGCTCCCGCACAACTTGGTGTTGTCTGCAAACTTACTGAGGGTGCACTTGATGTCCTCATCTAGACCATTGATAAAGGTATTAAAGAAAACTGGCCCCAGTACTGAGCCTTGGGGAACAGCACTTGTGACCGGCCGCCAACTGGATTTAACTCCAGTCACCACAACTCTTTGGGCCCGGCCATCCCGCCAGGTTTTTTACTGAGAGAAGCTTATGCTCGTCAAAGGCATGAGCAGCAAGTTTCTCCAGGAGAATGCTGTGGGAAACATTGTCAAAGGCATAGAACATGCACAGCCTTTCCCTCATCCACTAAGTGCGTCACCTTGTCGTGGAAGGAGATCAAGTTACTTGTGTACCAGTTTATTTGTACTTTACAATTAAAAGTAAATTCTATCCCATGCCAGGTAGAAGCAAGTTTTGTGTTCTCCTCCTCCTGCAGCGGCACCATAAAGAACATATCTTTTACATCTCCTACCACCATCTGGGGGTGAGTGGCAGCTTGGAAGGTGGCACTTAATGTAGCCGTGTGTGGGACGGCAGCTGTAGGAGGAGCGGTGTTTGCATTTGACTTTCTGTAGTCTGTAGTTAGGCACCATCTCCCATCTGCTTTTTAACTGGTCACACTGGGGAATTATATGGGGAGTGCGTTTGGGAGATAAGGTGTCTTTTTTCTAGGTCAGCTGTGACCTCCACAATACCCATCCCAGCAGCGGCAGAGAGAGGAGAGTGAGGGACATGGGTTATTGTTGAGTCAGGCAGCGTGGGGGCAGCTCACAGCAGTGAACTCTGCCAGTTCACTGACACCCATGGGGAGCTGCTCATTTTCACTCCGCTAACCAAGGACCAAGGACACTCGCGGCAGCCACAAGAACAAACACCACTGTCCAGTCCTTTCCAAACTCGTCCTTGTCATACCTCAAAGCCCAAACCATTTTCCTTCCCTGAAACTACTGCTAACTGGTGCCTTGATATCCTTTTCTCCCCTGGCAATCACCAGTTTACTTTAGCTATGGGGAACATTTCACTTTGGCCTGTAAATCCTGTTATTTAACCCTTTCTTGGGCACGCTTAACATTAGTTCTTTGGGAATCCAAACTTGAAATTATTAACATTTTATCTCCCGTGTCAATTGAAAATCTGACTAGTAATCTTTGACAGCCCATTGGGACATAGATAAGAGAGCCGTCTGTGTTATCCCATTGATGAGCTTCCATCAGGGGGTTCATGAGATCGGGGCAAGTGTCTGGGGTTCTGGGGAGTTCGTCTTAGTTGCTGGAGTAAGTACTTACTTATCTGCTGTCTGCATCCGCTTGGGATTGTCCTGTTGGTGTCGGTTCATCCCTCCCCATTTCTCGACGATGATTTACAGTGCTGTGCACTAAGTCTGCCCAGGTCGGGATGGGTCAAAGCTGGGCTTGGCTGCCCTGACCCTCCTGAGCGTGATGTTGTATGTTTTGTCTTATTTCATCCCTCTTTGCAATGAGGTACGATTGTCAGGCAGCAGGGGCTCCCCTTAGCAGGGGTCTCATGGCTGGGGGGTCTACACGGGCAGAGAGAGGGTAATTACCATGTGCGCCCCTGTCGTTCACAGCCTGCAGGCAGGCTGCTTTTGTAACGGCAGTAGAAAGCTCGCTTCATGATCGTATTGGCATAGCAGTGGCTCCCCTCTATGCCAAGGCTCTGTGCCCCTGCCCAATAAGCTACTCAGCGTGTAATAGAGTGTGGCTCAGCGTTAGGGGCTGCTCCCTCGTTCAAGAACACTCCTGGTCCCCCAAAGCCATCCGCTTTGCCTTGCTCTAACATCATATGCTCTCCTCCGGTTAAGGAGGCACACCACAGATATTCAGTCTCGCTCTCGCCAGGCTTCTGCCCATATTTTTCATGCAGATTGGCCAATTGAAGGGGGTCCCATGGAATGGTCCTTGTGCTATTTCTCTGGTTGCCCCCTTGAAGTCCAGCAGATAGATACCTCAGTTTTAATAATAGGGGCTACCTTAAATTCTGATTCATCTAATTCACTCTCATCCCTAAGTTCTTGGTTGGGGTTCTCCCAAATATCTCCATCCCAATCTTCTGGGGGGACACAATTAGCTTACAAATTTTTAGAGGATCTGGTGTGTTGGGGGGCCTGAAATATCATGAGTTCTAGTTTATCCTCTACCTTCCTGCGTTTTTCTTTTTCCTCCCCCAGTTGTTTCAGCAATTGACCTATTTGCAGAGATAACTGCATTTCTGGTTGCTTTCTTTGTTCACCCTCACCTTGTAACACTCTCATTTCCTGATCTTTACATTCCTTATACTGATACGCAGCTCCCAAACACGTTATCAACTTTTCGCATATTATTCCCTTCTCTTTACCATCTTTTCTTTTCCCTGCTGCAACGTTTAATTGTGTCTCCATCCTATTGCAGTTATCCCACTTTTCATGCACCCAATCATCCACAAATTTCGGTGAAGAGTTACCTTCATGCTTCCGTAAGTATTCGAGGACTGAGTCTGCCACCCTGCAGACTACACCAATTTTTGTCGCAGGTGAATTATTAAGAGAAGTCATTGCTGTGGGTTTTACTAAAAGATTTTATTAATGATTAAAAAATGATCACATGACAATTAATTTATGATTGAATGAAAATTAAATGATAATCAAATGGTGATTAAGCAATAATTGAATGGTAGTTAAACAGTAATTAAACAGTGATTTGACAATGATTTGACAATGATTGAAATTATAATTTCGATGATAATTTACATGATGATTAGATGATGATTTAGACAATGAGTTAGACATTACTCAAACACTCTGCTACTTACTATGATACTAATATTTAATCTATAGCTGGATATATAAATAAATTTTGGTAGTATAAAATATACATTTAGGCCTAATGTAAAATGTCACCTGCCTCGTTATAGATATCAGGTACCAGGTAAGGGGTCTCTCAGCCTTGAGGAGTACCCTTGAGAAGTGTCCCTGCTCAAAGGGCAGATCATCGCCATGCAACCTGTTGCCGTACAGGAGAGCTCAATGGGCTCGGGGAGGCTACAAATATTTATAGCACACAGGGATGGACTCGTAGTCAAACCCTCCTTTGGTGTCTGTGCAGGAGGGCAGCTGTAGCAGTTTTACTTCTGTCCGCTCCCAGCTCGGGCTGGTACTCTTGGCTCCTGATAAGACGTGGCCGAGACTCCTTAGTGGCTGAGAAGATATGGCCTAGCACAGCTCTCACAGTTTGCACAGCAGGACTGATTTCAGTCAGGGCCACTTGTCAGTGATGCTTGAACCAAAGTACTGTTCACTAATTCAGAGTGGGTGCATCCGTCACGGTGTCCTGAACCACTCTCCACTCTTATGTCCCTTTGCCTGCTGGCTCCTCACAGCCTCTCCTGGCATTGCAGAGTCCGCAGTAGCCCACGGGCTCCTCAGGTTCACCTTTTCCTCTGGAAGAACCTACCTTATGACATTACATATTTTATGAGGAGCCACTCACTGCCCACCCAGACTCATACGCTGTCCCTGGGGTTTCCCTGACACCTCCTGGCAGTTCCTGATTTCTCTCCAGGCCAGCATCTGCCATCATCCCCACCAGAGGTGTGACAGTGCCAGGCAGATAAGTCAAAGACCAGTTGCTGTCTTCTCGGCCATGTGCAACCAAGAAGGGAGCTCTCCATCCAACCCTCTGTCTCTAACATATCATTCTGTGACTCTTAGCGTGTCCCCCTGAATCTGTCAAAAAACCAAGAAGAGCAAGAGGCCTGTTTTGGGAGCAGCTCCTTGGCTGTATTCCTGACACCAGCTTTGGAAGAGGCACCCGGTTGTCTGGCCCTGTCCTGAGGAGCCCCTTTGGTGATGGTGGTGCTGGCAGGGAAGCCAGCTCTGACACAGTGGCTCAAATGGCCTGCTCCTCCTGCAGCCACAGGCATGCCACTGTGGAGGCAACAGGACTGTCACAAGTTACATGAGACCTTAGGGCTTACACAAATGCAAGGGCACAGCAGCACAGGGGGGAAGTGAGGAGACACCAGCACGGGAAAGACCAGGTCCTGCTGTTGTCCATGTCCACACAAGATATAAGTGATGGGAGCTGAGGCAAATAATTTTCTGCTGGTTTCTTTATTGTGTTCCTCACAGGGAGCCTGCCTCCATATGTATAAGAGGCTGTGGGTCAAAAAAGAAAAAAAAAAAAAAACAGGAGGGCAAAAATAGTATTACATAAAGGGAAATGATATCATCAAAGCTAAAAAGAAAAGGAGAAAGAAAGAATGACAGAAAAAAACAAACCAAACCAAAGCACAAAGTTTTGGCATTTCCTGAGATACCCTGGGAGTGCTATGAAGATGATGAACATCTTATTGATGCTGAAGTGTGATGTATTCAAATAGATTCCACAGAGCATCCTTGAGGTCCTTGTTCCTCATGCTGTAGATGAGGGGGTTCACTGTTGGAGGAACTACCGCATATGGGATTGACACCACCACATCCAGGGATGGGGAGGAGATGGAGGGGGGCTTCAGGTAGGCAAATGTGCCAGTGCTGAGAAACAAGGATACCACAGCCAGGTGAGGGAGGCACGTGGAGAAGGCTTTGTGCTGTCCCTGCTCAGAGGGGATCCTCAGCACAGCCCTGAAGATCTGCACATAGGACAGCACAATGTAAACAAAGCATCCAAAATAAAGAAAAATGCTAAGCACAAGCAGCCCAACTTCCCTGATGTAGGAACGTGAGCAGGAGAGCTTGAGGATCTGGGGGATTTCACAGAAGAACTGGTCCAGCCCATTGCCGTGGCAAACTGGTAGTGCAAATGTATTGGCCGTGTGCAGCACAGCAGTGAGAAACCCACTGCCCCAGGCAGCTGCAACCATTTTGAGACAAGCTCTGCTGCCCAGGAGGGTCCCGTAGAGCAGAGGTTTGCAGATGGCCAGATAACGATCGTATGCCATTACTGTGAGGAGAGAATACTCTGCTGTAGTCAAGAAGAGGAAGAAAAAGACTTGTGCAGCACATCCTGCATAGGAGATGTCCCTGGTGTCCCATAGGGAATTTGCCATGGATTTGGGGACAGTGGTGGAGATGGAGCCCAGGTCGAGGAGGGAGAGGTTGAGGAGGAAGAAGTACATGGGGCTGTGGAGGCGGTGGTCGCAGGCTACGGCGGTGATGATGAGGCCGTTGCCCAGGAGGGCAGCCAGGTAGATGCCCAGGAAGAGCCAGAAGTGCAAGAGCTGCAGCTCCCGCGTGTCTGCAAATGCCAGGAGGAGGAACTGGGTGGTGGAGCTGCTGTTGGACATCTGTTTACTCTGAGCAAAGGACCTGGTCAAGGAGGAAAAGGCAGTGACAAGTGAGGAGAGACTTCTCTGAGTAAACCTACTCCATGTTTCAGAGAAACAGCCCTCGTGGCCTCTCTCTTTCCAGGAAGGCCTTCGTGCAGCTCCCTGGCTTGAGCTCTGGTCTGTGCTGGGTTGGGGTGTAGTGGGGAGCAGGGGACTCCTCTGTGGAGGAATCAGTCCTGCTGTGCAGCCACAGCTAAACAGGAACCAGGAGTGATCTCAGGGTCAATTTACTCATGGTTTCAAAGAGCTTTTCAGCATTGTCCTTCCCAATTCACCCAACTGCAGAAGCGAGGTGCAGGGCTTTTGTTTTGTTTATTTTGCTCCTGTTGCCCCTCTCACATCTGGGGAGTGTTTTCTGAAGGCAGAAATCCTTGGCATTTCTTCTACACCACAAGTGCTACACT
This sequence comes from Mycteria americana, assembly GCF_035582795.1. Lineage (NCBI taxonomy): Eukaryota > Metazoa > Chordata > Aves > Ciconiiformes > Ciconiidae > Mycteria > Mycteria americana. The sequence continues at coordinate 71,933 of NW_027445488.1, read as the reverse complement.
GAGAGTCCTGAGAGGCAGAAGGACAGACCCTTAGTGCAGATGGAGGAGAGCTGGTCTGTCCATCAGTCTTGCTCCCAGCTGTCCTTGGCTCTCACCTCTTTGGTCTGGATGGTGATCACACTCAGATGTTCCCCTGAAAGGAAATTGGATTCTGCTGGGAACAGGTGAATCCAGCCTGAAAGGGCAGATGATCTCCACCCTCCCCTCCCCAGGGAAGAGCTGTGCTCTTCTGGATGCCCTAAAAATGGGGTGTCCTAAACGGGCAGTCAGCCTTATCCCCATGCCATGGACTGCTTTGCCCAGTGCCCCACAGAGCCGCCTTGCACCCACGGAAACATGAGCATGGCAGGACCTGCAGGATCAGCTGCTGAGCTGCAGCTGAAACCCCCTTTCCCAGAGAGCCTGAAAACAAGAGCAGCAGCACCAGGGAGGGGTGGGGAAACCCAGAGAAATGCCCCAGTGCTTGTGCCAAGGGAAGCAGGGCCAGGACGGACAGACAGGCACTCGGGAGAGTCTCCTCTGCTGCAGAGGAGGCAACTCCTGCCCTGGAAGCCCTGACCTTGAGGGCAGAGGCTCTGCTGGGTGGGAGAAGAGCCCAGGGGGCCTTGACTGGGGAAAAGGCATGCTCACTGAAGGGCTGGCAGGGAGGTGCCCTCAGCCTTTGCCATCAGCACTTTCCTCTCAGTCCCTGCCCTTGTCTCTGCTGCCTGGAGCTGTCCCTGCCAGGAGCCGTTTCTCTGTCCCCATGTCTCCTCCCTGCCAGTGCTCACAGAGCCCATCCCACGCACTGGGTGCTTCAGCTCTGCGTTGCAGACTCCTCCTGGCAGCAGGGCACTGGCCAGGGCCATCTGTGTGTTGGCAAGTCCTAATGAGCACATCAGATGAATCCTGAAGAGACCATAGAGGTGACATTGGTGCTTTCTGTAGGCAAAGGAATGGGTGAAGGAACGTTATCAGGTTCCTGGGAACCTATTGATAACTCACTGTACTGCTGTAGGAGTCTCGGTCATTCGTCCAAAACTGAAAGAACCATCACCATTCCTCACCACCACCACCAGCACAGCAGGAAACTGGAAACACTTTTACACAAGGTAGCCCCTGCCTTGATACGCTTCTTGAAAAGTCCCCTGGGAAATGTCCTGGGGGTGATGTGGAGCTGTGAGCAGCCCTGACCCATGCAGCACCCTTTGGACAGCAGAAGGACCCTGCCCTGACAGGGGTGGCTCCTTCCACCCACAGCCTCTCCCTGCAGAGCCATGGGGAGCTCCCCGGGCAGGCTGAGTGCTGACCCTGGCAGGCAGCAGACTCCCTGCCGTGGCACACAGCACCCAGGGGCACAGGGACCCTGCTCGCAAGGACAGCCCTGGGCATCCCTGCCTGCACACCCGGCTTCACACCCCTGCGGTTGTTCCTGGGAGAAGGCAGCGGTCATGCCCTGTCCCTCTGACGGTGCAGCAAGGAAGCCCTGCTCCAGAAGACGTCCTTATCCTCTGCACTAGAGAAACTGTGAGGATTGTACTTACAGATCCCATGGGCTGTGGGATGTGCCAGCTTTAGGAGATCCCTCCAGCAACTGCAGCTGCATTGCCCTGTAGCCACACACTTACACTGTCAAGGGCTGTGAAGATTTCTCCCCCAGTGAGCTCTCAGCATTCTCCAAGCCCAGGCTGCCTTCAATCTCTCTCTGCCTCACTGCTCTCCCATCGCTGCCTGCAGGCAGTGCCCTCAGCCATGCTACCCTTTGCAGAGGAGCTGCTCCTGGGCAGAGTTGTCTCTCTGCAGTGCTGCCCGCTTGCCAGGAGCTCCCTCCATGCCAGGAGCCCAGCCCAGCTCAGCAGCAGAGGACCAGCCCAAGGCAGCACTTTCTCTGCCCCCTCTGGGCTCTCTCCACGTGTCCCTGGGGCTCCAAGGGCTGACGTCTCCTGAAGGGCAGCAGGGTCTCTCCTGGGGAGCGTAGGCAGTCGCTAACTGAAGCAATCACTGACTGTCCCTCTGTGAACACTGGAGAGACAGAGTTTAGAAGTGGGATTTGCCCTAACACGCCCTGGGGGTCTACAAAGAGTTTCAATATTTGTCTCCCTTGACCCCTATCCATGTCCCCTTGCCAGGGAGGACACTCTACCCACCTCTACCCGTGACCATATGAAGAAAACCCCACACCACTGATGTCCACAGTCTGGCTGGATTGCAGCCTTACCTCACCCAGGGACTTTCTCAGGGGTCCCTTGTGTTCCTGGAGATTGGCACAAGGTGCTGCAGAGTCCTCTCAGGCAGCAAACTGCTCTCTTGCAAGGCTGGCATGGCCCAGGCCTGTTTTCCTCTGGCCTTGGGGACTGCAGGGTTTGTTGTCTTCACGAGCATCTCATCTCATCCTTACGTTGCCACCTGCCATCCTTCCCAGTATGTCTTTGCTCTGAAGCAAAGCCTTTGCAGACGTGGGGTGCTGGGTGCTTGGTTCCAGTTTTCTCCATGAGAAGACTTTGCTGAGCTGCTGCAACCCAAATGTGCACCAATGCCCTCAGCCTGGGACACAGCCAGGAGGATCGGGAGCCCCTTAGTCCATGACAGAGCTTCTGAGGGAACCACTGTGGTGACGTGGTGGGACAGGTAGCACAGCTTTGGGTACTGTGATGTACAGGCTCTTTAGGAGACACTGGAGGTGGCTGAGGAGATGTCATATGGAAACATCTCATGATCCTCCTAAGCACCTTCCTTGGCCATAGGCCAGCTGGGAAGTGGGAGATGGAAAGGGGCTCAGCAGCAGCGATCCCTGTCTGGCTGGGTCTGCTTCTCACCCTTCCCAGCATGGCCACTGCAGGGTCACCCCATGGCCCCAGGGCACCACAGCCCCCTCGCTCTGCAGAGCAGCACTGCCAGCTCAGGGCCCCGTGGGGAGTATGTGTGAGAGAGTGAAAGAGTTAATGCCTCAAACACTGTGGAGAGATGAGGCGCGATTTGCATGGCGACGGCAAGTCGGCTAGCATGGGATGGGGAGAGATTTTTGGAGGAGAGACTAAAAGAGGTATTGTCTTGTGAGACACTGAAGGAGGTACTGTCTCAAACATTGTATGGAGATAAGGTGCAGCAAGTCGGCTAGCACGGGATGAGAAGAGTGCGTTGGAGGATGTGCAGTTACCATCTATGGCCAGAGGTCACACAGAGTTTTATCTAAGGAATGGGCCTACAATCACCCGAAACTTGAAATGAAACTCCTCCCAAACCACCCCCCTCCCCCCAGCGCCTGCAACCCTTTGAGGACCAGAGCAACATAGATCCTCCAGGGGTGTGACCTGAGGCAGGGATTAGAGTATAAAGAGACTCCTTCCCCAGGGAACGGCGCGCGCGCCCATCGCCGGAGGATTGCCACGTCTGTCATCATCATCGCGGGATCCAAGGGTGGTGATATCTTTCCTTTTCTTTGTCCTCCTCTCTTCTCTTTTCCTTGTCTCACTTCTCTTTTCCTCTACTCTTCCATTATACACATATCTGGGCATATGAGTTTTGGATGAATTGTGACAGGTTGCCCGGAAAATAGCTCCATTGCCAAATTGCCTCTGTTCGTTCGCTGAGCTTGCTAGTTGGTTAAGTTTGTAGTTTGCTAGTTAATAAAGTTGTTAGTCTAACTGTTCCTCTGAGTCATTGTCGTGACTCTACCGGCCTGCGGCTCTGCCAAGCAGAGATCGGCCTTTGTCGGTACACAAATCCCCGGGGAATCAAAAAGATTCACCCATCTCGCAACCCACCGAGTGGGACGAGACACGCTCTATCCCAGAAAGTGACCACAAAACATTTGGGTAAAGCCCTGAGCAATCTGGTATGACCCTGCTTGGAGCAGGAGCTTGGTCGAGATACCTCCCAAGGTCCCTTCCAGCCTGAATGATGCTGTAGGAAACGAAGAGACTCTCTGTGATCTCCGTTTTTGGAGGATTTCAGGTTTCAGATCCACAAAGTCACAGCCAGCTTGACCCTGGGGTTGGTGATACCCCACCCTTTGGTGGGAGGGCACCATTACAGAAATTACCAGATCCAGGTGAGCATCACCTATGTGGGCACACATGGCAGCTGTGCTAAGAAGCTGGCCCCAGGAACCTGCAGAAACCTCTGGGACGGTTTGCACCCTGCAGTTTCCCCTTCCCATGAGGTCAGGTCAATTAAAGTCCCCAAGGGTGGTGTGGGGTCATTGAACTGGCCTTCCTCAAATTGCTTCAATAAGACTTTGTCCTCTTCCTCACCTGACTCCAGGTAAGGATTTCCCACCAGCATGTCTCCCTGCCTGGTCTCTCCTGTGACCCTCCCCCACAAGAGCTCACCCAATCTGCTGCCCATCCCATAGAGGACCTCCATACACCCAGGCAGCTCCCTCACACTGAGGGCCTCCCCCTCCTGATCTTCCCCACCTGTCTTTTCTGAGGAGCCTCTATCCATCCATTGCAGCACCTCAAGGTTCCTGAGCTGTCCCACCACACCTCAGCAGGTATTATATCAATGTCACAGCTCTGTGACAGCACACGGGGCTCCAGCTCCTCCTGTGTGTGCTCCAGGCTGAGGCCATTGGTGCACATTTGGGCTGCAGCACCTCAGCTTGGTGCCACCAGGGCCAGCCTCAGCCTTATCACAGATCTGGTGCCCGAGACCCTGTGCAAGCAAAGCCTTTCCTTGAGAGCAGAGGCATGCTGGAGTGGATGGCAGATGGCAATGTAAGGATGAAATGATGTGCCCATAAAGAGCGCACACCCTGTGCTCCCCAGTGCCAGAGAGAACCATGTTTGGACTGTGCAGTCCTGGCAGGAGAGGACTTTGCTGTCTGCAGAGTCTCTGCAGCCTGGAGGGCCTGTGGTAGAGGTGAAGGTGACCTCCAGGAAGGACAAGTTGCTGCTGAAAACGTCCTTTGCTATGGACATCCTGTTGTCCGGGCACACTGTGAAAATCATTCACCTGTTCCTGGGTTGCATCATCAAGGGGGTGAATAAAGGATGGGGGTAAGAAGAATCAGCAGCATTTGGAAGCGTTGGCACACGAGCAGAGACCCTGCTGTGACGTGCCTCGTATTGATGCACTGCCTGCGGCTGCTGGACAGACATGGGACAGACCTTGTCTCACTGCAGTGGTGGCATTCAGTCTCTTGCTCACACGCACCAAATGTACCTGAGATGCCCTGGGGTGTCTGTTATGGACCAGCCCTGAATGGGGATAGCTGTGCTGTAGGTCCTGCACTGCCCAGCCAGCTGCACCCTCCACTTGTGCTGGGCAGCGTTGGCACCTGAGGGAGCCCTACAGGCCTGCATTTGGCCATTAGGTTGAGCAGCTGCCCTGCAACAGGGTAGGCAATGTAGGGATGTCCATGGTAAACCTTCGGTTCCGCTTAGTGGAGATGCAGGAAATACAACTGATGGAGAAGAGACAAGCAGACTGAGCTCCCCCTGTGGCACATGACTTCATTTTGTTGGGTGAATACCTCTATCGGCTGCCCTAAACATCCTCAGCAGGTACAGGTTTGGTTGTCCTAAGTGTGATCACCTTCTATGATTTCAGTTGGCCAAAGGGATCCCCCACCAGCCTCCAAGACAAGGTGCCCAGATGCTGCCCTGTCTCTCAGAATTGCTCCATTAGAGCTTGCAGTCTCCTGCACATGTCCTGAACCACCTCTGGCACCTCAAATGCCACCAGGTGTTTGCATTGGACAAGCTCACTCCTGGCCTCTGTCTCCAGTATTGACATGGCAGCTTAGATAAGGAGCTCACAGGGATTTTGTGCAGCTGAGCTGAGGCAAGAGGAATCCCACCTCCTGTGGGTCTGTGGGGTGTACTGGAGAAGCCCTATCCCCCTCCGGCCTCCAGGAATACTGATGAGAGCTGAGATGCCTACCTGGACTTGGCTCAATCCCTGCCCTGCATATGTGGAAAGGTACCCTGCTTGTCACTGCCTACGTGCCCTGCCTGACAATGGGACAGGAACAGGGGTTTCCAGAGGGGAACATTGACACCTCCTGCAGATCCACACTCCCTGGCAGAGCAATTCCCGCTGCAGGACTCAGCCCGTCTAGTGTTTAGAGAGGGACAGGCAGTGATGACTTCAGTCTGCTTCCAGCTGTGCTCCCCAGGAGTGACCGTGCTGCCTTTCAGGAGCTGTCAGCCCTGGAGACCCCGGGACACCTCGAGGGAGCCGGGAGTGGAGGGGAGGGGGGAGCAGAGAAAGTGCTGCCTTGGGCTGGTCCTCTGCTGCTGAGCTGGGCTGGGCTCCTGGCATGGAGGGAGCTCCTGGCAAGCGGGCAGCGCTGCAGAGAGACAGCTCTGCCCAGGAGCAGCTCCTCTGCAAAGGGCAGCAGGGCTGAGGGCACTGCCTGCAGGCAGCGAGGGGAGAGCAGTGAGGCAGAGAGAGGTTAAAGGCAGCCTGGGCTTGGAGGACGCTGACAGCTCACCAGGGGAGAAATCTTCACAGGCCTCAACACGGTAAGTCTTTGGCTGCAGGGCAATGCAGCTGCAGTTCCTGGAGAGATCTCCAAAAGCTGGCACATCCCATAGCCTCTGGGATCTTTCAGGAGAGCTCTCACAACTTCTCTTCTATGGAGGAGAAGAACAACCTTATGTGGCTTTTCTTCCGCTCTGTCATAGGTGCAAGACATGATGGCTGCCTTCTTCCAGGAAGGACCGCAGGGGTGTGATGCTGGGTGTGCATGCAGGGGTGCCCAGGGCTGTCCTTCAGAGCAGGGTCCCTGCACCCCAGGGTGCTGCGTGCTGGGGCAGGGATTCAGCCACCTGCCAGGGTCAGCACTCAGCCTGCCCGGGGAGCTGCCCACAGCGCTGCGGGGAGAAGCTGTGGGTGGAAGGAGGGACCCCCGGCAGGGCAGGGTCCTTCTGCTGCGTGGGTCAGGGCTGCTCACAGCTCCAGATCATGCCCAGAGCATTTCTGAGGGGACTTTTCATGAGTACGGTCATGGCAGGGGTTTCTTGCTTGAGTCTGTGCTTTCCTGAATCTGTGCTTCCACTTTTCTCTGGCTCACCTGGGTTGGATGGAAACACAGCCGTGCAGCTTAGAGAAGGGGAGGAGGCTTCTACACTGTCACCCTGAGGTGTACTAGGAGCCTCAGCAAGTGCCTTCATCCCCTGCCAGCCTACAGGTAGCACCAGCAGCACCTTTCCAGGTTCCTCAGGGTTTGTATGACCTCTTCTGTAGCCCCTGCACACACAGCGTGGCTGCAGGGCAGAGCCGGGCACACAGGGGCTGGGCTGGGCTCTGTGAGCACTGGCAGGGAAGAGACATGGGGCCAGAGAAACAGCTCCCAGCTGGGACAGCTGCAGGCAGCAGAGATGGGCAGGAAGGGAGGGAACTGCTTATGGAAACCCTGTGGCAGGAGAGATATGGCCACCTCCCGGCCAGCCCTGCACTGCAGATGCCTTCCCCGAGCAACCCCCTTCATCTCTCCTCTCCCACCCAGCACAGCCCTCAGCCCTCACGGCCATGGGGTCTAGGCTGGGAGGCACCTCTGTGTCCAGCAGACCAGCAGAAGAGGCGAAGGGCATCCATCCCTCCTGCCACGGGCCCATTTCCCAGTGACCAGCAATGGGGCTGAGGGCAACTGTCCGGCATTATCACAGTCTGGGAGGTGTTGTGCACAGCTGGGTACAGGTAACGCTGCCCTGAGTGCCCGGCTGCCTCTCCCCTGGCCTCTCTCGGCCAGACCCTCACTGCACTTTGCCTGGTTTCTCCACTTCTCTCTTTTAAATTTCTCTTGTTCTTGCTGTCAGACTCTCCGGGGATGGGAGTTTCAGCTGCAGAGTCCCACACTGATCTTGTGGGTCCCTTCATGCCGGTGTGTCCATGGGAACAGATGTCCCAGCTTCCCTCTCACCTGTGGGGCTGGGGAAAGAGTCCATTTTCTCTTTCTGAGATGCCAGCACTAGGAGGACAATTGGCTATCTCCCTGGGGTGTCCCTCCAAGCTGTGAGCTGCCCTCCAGGATGCAGACCTGTGCAGAGCACCTCTGTTTTATCTGAAAGCCCCATGGAGAAGTGCAGAGATACTACAACCGAGGAAATGCTGCTGGGTTGGTGAAATGAGCCCTGTGTGTCCTTGGCTAGAAGTGGGGTGCTGAGACCTTGAGAAAGGGTGAGACATTGCGTGGTCTGTGGTGGGTCCCTCTGCTCTCAGTAGTGTCTGGTTGTTTTTCAGGGTAAGGTAAGAGTGTGATCGCCCTCCATCTCACGAAGGTGCAATCCCAGGCCAGCTGGGAACAAGACGGAGGGACAGACCAGCTCCCTCACTCTGCACTGTGCCACAGGCAATTCTCTTGCCTCGCAGAACTCACTCGGTTCTCCCTGTGTGCAAGAGAAATGCTGAGGGGTTCTGACAATGAAGAATACTCCCCAAGTGAGATGGAGGGAGCTTGAAAAAACCCTAAAACCTCTCAAAGTGCCTTCTGCCATCCTGGATCCTTAGCACTGGGAGAGCAGATGCTGACAGGCCCTTCTGCATTAGGAGCAGTTTCATCTGACACAGCTGAACACCAGGTCTGGCCCCTGCCCACACTGTTCCCATGAAGTCACTGCCGCAGAGCAGGGCTGACTCCTGAGCAGCCAGTGGGCAGAGGCCCTTCTCCTCAGGGCACACTCACCAGCACCACCCAGAGCTCCAGGCACAGAGCTGAAGGAAGGTCTCCTAGAGAAGGAATTGGGGTGGGGGTGGTGGTGGGGTGTAGCATGGTAAAGGTCTAGTGATTGACCTCAAAGAAGTCTCCCCTAACTCTTCATTGAATCTTCCTCTAAGGACAGGCCCCCATGCCCTGAGGTAGCAGATGTCCAACAGCAGCTCCATCACCCAGTTCCTCCTCCTGGCCTTTGCGGACAAACGGGAGCTGCAGCTCTTGCACTTCTGGCTCTTCCTGGGCATCTACCTGGCTGCCCTCCTGGGCAACGGCCTCATCATCACCGCCGTAGCCTGGGACCACCACCTCCACACCCCCATGTACTTCTTCCTCCTCAACCTCTCCCTCATTGACCTGGGCTCCATCTCTACCACAGTCCCCAAATCCATGGTCAGTTCCCTGTGGGACACCAGGGCCATCTCCTACACAGGATGTGCTGCACAAGTCTTTTTCTTCCTCTTCTTGATCACAGCAGAGTATTATCTCCTCGCAGTAATGGCCTATGACCGCTACATTGCCATCTGCAAACCCCTGCACTACGGGACCCTCCTGGGCAGCAGAGCTTGTGTCCACATGGCAGCAGCTGCCTGGGGCAGTGGGTTTCTCACTGCTGTGCTGCTCACGGCCAATACATTTTCCATACCCCTCTGCCAAGGCAATGCCCTGGACCAGTTCTTCTGTGAAATCCCCCAGATCCTCAAGCTCTCCTGCTCACACTCCTACCTCAGGGAAGTTGGGCTTATTGTGTTTTGTGTCTCTTTAGCTTTTGGGTGTTTTGTTTTCATTGTGCTGTCCTATGTGCAGATCTTCAGGGCTGTGCTGAGGATCCCCTCTGAGCAGGGGCAGCACAAAGCCTTCTCCACGTGTCTTCCCCACCTGGTTGTTGTCTCCCTGTTTATCAGCACTGGCATAGTTGCCTACCTGAAACCCCCCTCAGACTGCCCATCGTTGGATGTGGTTGTGTCGGTTCTGTACTCAGTGGTGCCTGCAGCAGTGAACCCCCTCATCTACAGCATGAGGAACCAGGAGCTCAAGGATGCAATGAAGAAGCTGATTCAATCAGTAGTCTTTCAGCAGCAATAAGCCCTTCACATGTCACTTCACAAGTGATTTCCAAACTATGTGGGGTACATCCTGTACTTTGATAATCATGTCTGTGCTAATCATATTTGCCCAGGTACATCTCCATCCCTTCTGCTTCTCTAGATGCCTGAACCCAGTCTGTCTGAACCAGAGGTCTTTGCACATGTGTCTGGCACCACGGTATAGCTGGCCTCCCATGTCGTGTCTCTGTAATAAAAGGAGGTTTTCTCTGTGCCACTGTCTGCAGGTTGGGCTCTTCTTCCAAAGCAGAGGTCAGGATCAGGCTGAAAAATTGCCCCCATGAGGCCATGCTGCTGTGCTTCGGTTCTCCATGGGCTAAGGGGAGGAGGGCTTGGGGTCATGAATTAGGGAAGGAGGCCTGGACTGAGCTTTCACTTGTGGGTGCCAGTGTCCCTGGAGATGGTGATGATCAGCAGGGATCTTCCTGGGACTGTCTCCCCGTGGCTCTCATGCACCACAGCCTGCTGGCTCTGCAGAGCAGCACCACCAGCTTGGGGCCCTGCAGGGAGCATGGGAAGGGGGCAGAAGCATCCGATGAGGCCAGCACAGACACAGTCCCCTGGGGAAAGGCTCTCTAGGGGCATGGATGATCCCTGCAGAAGAGCAAAGGCACAACTCTCTAGTCCCAGGGGGAAACTGATGACACAGAGAAACTTATTTCTGCATGCAGCAGCTTGGGACAGGCTGCTCTGTCACTGGGGCAGCAGGAGCAGCCAGAGGAGTCCCAGGGCAGGAGCCTTGTGCTGGGGAGAGGGCCTGGCACAGAGGGGCTGCCAGCAGTTGGTAACAGGGATCTCCTGGAGAAAAGAGCAGGGGACACAGGGAGACACTGGCCTCTGTCTCCTCATGCTCCAGCCCTGGGGCTGATGGGGAGGCTGACCCTCCTCTGCCCCCCGAGAGCTGCTGTGCCCTTCAGAGGGGCTGGGGCTGTGCTGTGGGTGCTCCGAGCTCTGTAGCACCCTGCGGTGGGCACTGCCATGGGGCCAGCCCAGCCTGGGCTGCTGTGCTGTGCTGTGCTGTGCTGTGCTGGGGAGAGGGCAGGGGAGATGGGGAGATCCGAGGAGGGGCTGGGCTGGGCTGGAAAGTGCCCAGAAAATGCAAAAGTTAGCTGATCTGTGTGCCCATGCAGATTGAGGACACCCTCCATTGGGTTTGTGACATAGAGTCTAAGCTCATGGAATGGATCCAGGACATGAAAGGACAGGAGAGAGGGGGCTGGTCTGTGCCCTTGGTGGCATAGACAGACCAGGAAGGTGACGCAGGACAGTCATCACCGCCCAGCCTCTCTCACCGGCCATTTCCAGTACTGGCTGCTCACCTCAGGTTTATGCTGGGCTCAGTGCCTGTATCAGGGGAATGCCCAGCCCTGCCCGGTCTCTCTCCTGGCCCAGACGCTGGCAGGCCCTGGAGCATGGCTGGCTGTGAAGCCCCACAGGTGACATGGCCTCTGCTGGAGCTTGGCTAGGCTGCCTAAGAGGAAGGCCATGGGGAAAGCCCCAAGGACTGCTGTGGGCATCATGTCAGAGGGACCGTTCCCCACCCTGAATGCACCCTGTCCTGTGCTGTGCCTGCACAGTGGGGCTGTGGGACCATGTGTGGGGCCGCGGGGCTGGGACGTCCCAGGACAGGGCACAGACAGGGGACAAGAAGGAGCTGCCAGGGGATGACAGGAAGGACAGGTACAGACAAGGAATTTATGTACATTGCTTGTGCTGTGCAGGTATGAGTTTGGGAAAGGCAAAGCTCACCTGGAGTTGGTGACGGCAAGAAAATCAGGAGTGAAAAGAAGAGCTTTAATGGCTGTGTTAGAGACCAAGGCTGAACAAGGGAAATGCAGGGCTGCTGCTGACTGAGGAGGGTGATTTAATAACAGCAGACACTGATGCTGGGGCTGAGGCACTCAATGCCTTCTGTGCCTGAGTCTTTACTGAAAAGGTCTCCATGGGCTCTCTGTGCAATGAAGGGGTTCAAGGAGGAGGAGGGCACGTGTTGGCAGAGACCTCATGAAACCCCAGAAGGACAAATGGCAGTTTCTGCCCCTGCAGGGGACTCAGCGTGGTGATGGCACAGGCTGGGGGCTGCCTGGCTGGGAGCAGCCCTGTGGGAAAGGTCTTGGTGGGCAGGGAGCTGGACAGGAGGCAGCCGTGTGCCCTGGCAGCAAGGGAGGCCAGCAGGGTCCTGGGCTGTATGACCAGGAGCACGGCCAGGATACCGAGGGAAGGGATTCTCTGGAATACTCCACCCAGAATTCACATCCCCAATTCAGGAAAATATTGGTAAGCTGGAGAGGGTTTAGCAAAGGGCCCTCAGGACAGCCAGGGACTGGAGCACTTTGCCTGTGAGGAGAGGCTGAGGGAGCTGGGCTTGTCCAGCCCAGAGAAGGGAAGGCCGGGGAGCCTCACCCCATCCTGCCAGAACCTATGAGGTGGTCATGGAGAATACAGAGCCAGGCCCTTCACCATGGCGCATGGTGGGACAACAAAATACAATGGGAGGAAGGTGACGAGGAGAGGTTTAGCCAGGGCATAAGCAAAACTTTTTTCCTCATGAGCTCAGGCAAGTGCTGGAACAGGTCACCCAGAGAGGTTGTGCAGTCTCTGTCCTTGGGGGGTTTCCAACGTGGACTGAATCAAGCCTTGAACAACTTGGTCTGACCCTGGTCCTGAGAGGTTGCACTGCAGACTTCCTGAGGTCCCTTCCAACCTCAGCTCTCTTGTGATCCTATGATGACGTTGGGCCCTGTTTCTAACCGGAGCAGAGCAGATGTTTATGGGGCGTGAATCCTCCTGTGCTGTCAGTGACCATCCAAAATAAAACATCTCAAGCAGTGAAGAGAGGTTGACACCTCAGTGTGACTTGCTCTGGGCAAAGACTGAGGAGTCCTGGGCAGGGAAGGTTTTGGGGGCATGGACTCTGTGCAGGACACAAAATGATCTTGTTGTAATGCCTGTCAGATGTCAGTTAACATCAATGGAAATGAAAGTAAGGAGAACTGAAGAGAAAGAGCCAAAGCCAAGAAATGTGTCAACGCCCTGTTCAGCTTTATTTCAGTCTTTAGGGGGATTTCCTTTTTTTGAAAAGGAAAGTGTTGTCCAGAACTGGGAATGGATGTAGGATACAAATGCCTTCAGGTACAGGGACACAGACACCTGGTGCCAGTGGAGATGCCCCGGGAAGCCCTGCCCAGCCTCCACCTGCAGCTTGCAAGGTGCTCTGCTCTGCCACAGGTCCTCTCTGATAGACGCCAATGCCAGACCAGCTGCCTGGAAAAGTGCACATATTTTTTTGTTTGTTTACATTTAAAATAACATACCAGCTCATTTTCTTGAACTGAATCATTTGAGTACTTTTAAGAAATGGCAATGTTTTCCCACCATGACAGAATGGGAATTTCCTGGGAGTGTGCTAATGGCAGGAGAAGAACTATTGATCTTCCCCTGTACATGTATTACCACTCCTCTGTCTATTATTTCATCTCCCTCGTCATTCAGGTGTTTCCACCTCTCCTGATTCAATGGCCATGCCTAAGGACACCTTTTCCGTAGACTATGTGGACGTATGCCCTTCCCATTGCTCTCAGGTTTCCTCCTCCACTTGCTCTTTGGTACTTCAGATGCCTCTCAACTGTCTGGTTTCTGCTCTGAGCTTCAGGGACTTAGAAAGTTGCCCCATCTTTTAGAAGTCTAATTAACTCTTTGGTCAACACCTTAATTGTGTTTATATCTATCCTTTCTTATGTCTCTGTCTCAAACTGTTCTTGTACAGAAATCCCTTGTGAAGGGTGGAACATATTAGATGCTGCTTAGACTTGGCATACAGCTGAGGAGACAGTTTTAATGTTCATTAAATTATATCATGTTTAATTTTTGTTTGTTGGCAACGAAGAGAAAGCTTTCTGTGCCTGTGTGCAGCCAGTTCTCTAAGGAAAGCAGGCGGGAGCTGGTGCAAAGGAGCTGTACCATCCAGCTGCAGCCCTCAGTGGACAACTCTGATGTGAGGAAAAGTGATGCAAGTCTCAGGTGGCCGATGGGGGAAATGGTGGGGTTGGGGAGGTGAGGAGCAAGGTTGTCCATACAGTGTCAGACCTGAAGGGACTGCTTCTCCTGCCTGTCCAGATGCCTTCAGAAGACCCTCTGGATCAATATCCATTGTAGAATGCTGCTATCACTTCCTCTGTAAACTGAAACAGGATAGAAAATACCCTTTAAAAAAAATCCTCCTTTATGAAATCTTCTTTGAAATCTTCATCATTAAGTGAATCTTCATCGTAACTGAAGCCTCTCCAATTAGTTGTACAAGTCTTGAGGACTTGAAGAAAGTTATGTGAAGAGACATGGCTCATTAGGGCTTTCTGTATTTTAATGAGCCCCATGGTGTTTTTGGTGCTGAGTCCATGAAGATGAGGTACTCAGAGGAGACTGAAGAAACCTCTCAAGAAGTCAAAGTCAGAAGCAAAGCCCAAAGTACCTTGAAGCATTAATGGGCCCCTCTGAGGGCCGTTACTGACAAAGCCTCCCAAGGGACTCGTTAGAGCAGGTAATTGGAGGCCATGATGACAGGCAAGCAAAGGCAAAGTGCAGGCAATGCTGATGCTGAGAAAACCCTTGGCTTGTTGGATGAAGGAGGATGGCCATGCCCTGACCCCCAGGCCCTGGGAAGGGAGATCCAGTCCCTCCGGTGTGACTCAGGGCTCTTCCTTGGGATGTAGGGAGTGCAATGCCAAGTGAAGGACAATGGTACGACACCTCCCAGGCTCCCCGGGGTGGGTGCGAGGGGGCAATGAGACCCCATTACCATGAGGACAATGTTTCTCCTCTTAGGCCTTTGTGGCAGGGACATCAGCCATAGGCAAGGGGACAAAGACCTCGTTTCTGTCAGGGCCTTTCAGCCTTGCCAGCGCCCTTGGCCATCTGCACCACACGCCTCCCTACACTGTCCCATGCCTCTGCCTGTTTCCCTGCAGGCTGCAGACACCCAACGTGCTTACCCATCTTGTTCTCACCCCAGTATGTCCCTACCTGTGCTGCTGTCTCTCCATCCTTGCCAGCTCTTCCTTGAAACACAAAGCCATGGGCTGATCCAGACTCCCTCTGGGTGATGGTTTGCACCACAGCACGACCTTCAGGATGACATTTCTTTATCATGAGGTGTACTCTGGACATCCAAAGCTGCACCTTCCTGTGGTTTTCCTTTCTCATGCTCTTTCCCACTATCAGAAAAAGTGCCATCATCTCTGAAAGCAACTTTCAAGCTGTCCCGATCTACCACTATTCTTCCCTCAGCCTCCACTTCACCAGGCTAAAGAAGCCCAGGTCTCTCAGACTCTCCACACACGACCCCTAAGCCTCTCGTGGCAGACCTTCTCTGGCCACATAACTGTTCCTTCCCATTCCTCCAGAACGGGGAGCCCCACACTGGGGCACGCTACTGCAGATGTGGCCACAGCAGTGTTGAGTCAAGATGGACAATACCTCCCCTTGCCTAGGTGGCCACACTCCTCCCAGTGCAGCCCAATGTGCTCATGACCATATTCCTGTGTAGCACCACTGCCTGCTATGGCATTCCTAGTAATGCCCAAACCCTTCTGCTTGAGGTTGCTCCTCATCCTGTCATGTCTGAGCCTGCCTTGATGGACGGGTGGTGTGGTTTAACCCTGTCAGACAGCTCAGTCTCACACAGCTGCTCACTCACGGCTGACATCCTATGGTATGGAATATCCATTTGGTCAGTTGGGGTCAGCTCTTTCCCCTTGCAACTTCTTGTGCCCCCCCAGCCTACTTGCTGGTGGAGCAGCATGAGAAGCAGAAAAGGCCTTGATGCTGTGCAAGCACTGTTCAGCAGTAACTAAAACATCGCTGTGTTATCAGCACTGTTTTGGTCACAAATCCAAACCACGGCACCATATGGCCTACTGGGATGAAAAGTAATTCCACCCTAGCCAAAAAGCAATACAACAGGGTGGTTCTGCCCCCTGATGCAGAACATCAGAAGATCAGAAGGAAAAGACCCCTTCTCTTTGGAAATCACAGAATCATATAATCACAGAATCATATAGGTTGGAAAAGACCTTTAAGATCATCGAGTCCAACCATAAACCTAACACTGCCAAAACCACCACTACACCGTGTCCCTAAGCACCTCATCCAAACGTCCTTTAAATACCTCCAGGGATGGCTACTCAACCACTTCCCTGGGCAGCCTGTTCCAATGCTTGATAACCCTCTCGGTGAAGAAAAATTTCCTAATATCCAGTCTAAACCTCCCCTGGCGCAACTTGAGGCCATTTCCTCTTGTCCTATCACTTGTTACCTGGGAGAAAAGAGCAACCCCCACCTCTCTACAACCTCCTTTCAGGTAGTTGAAGAGAGTGATAAGGTCTCCCCTCAGCCTCCTTTTCTCCAGGCTAAACAGTCCCAGCTCCCTCAGCTGCTCCTCATAAGACTTCTGCTCCAGACCCTTCACCAGCTTCGTTGCCCTTCTCTGTACACGCTCCAGTAGCTCAATATCCCTCTTGTAGTGGGGGGCCCAAAACTGAACACAGCATTCGAGGTGCGGCCTCACCAGTGCCGAGTACAGGGGCACAATCACTTCCCTAGTCCTCCTGGCCACGCTATTTTTGATACAGGCCAGGATGCCATTGGCTTTCTTGGCCGCCTGGGCACACTGCTGGCTCATATTCAGGCGGCTGTCAACAAACACCCCCAGGTCCTTCTCTGCCAGGCAGCTTTCCAGCCACTCTTCCCCAAGCCTGTAGCGTTGCATGGGGTTGCTGTGGCCCAAGTGCAGGACCTTGCACTTGGCCTTGCTAAACCTCATACAAAGTTCTTGATGTTTCAGTTTGTCAAACCCAAGAGATTCTCGATGTCCATTTGGAGTGAAGGTCCATTGTGTCAGAGGTTAATGTGGGTGTGCAGATGGCTCACCTGGCTTGTGGTGCCTCTAACAAGATCACAGCAATAGGAATGAAAGTTCATGACAGCAAATAAATAAGAATAGGACAGCATAGTTAAATGAAATTGCAGTGGAAAAGCCTGGAGCTCTGCCTTGGGATAGATGATGAGCCTGTTGAGAGCTTGTGGGTGGGGATTGGCAGGCAGACCAACATGGGTGACCTTTCACTGGGTGTCTGTTGTTGACTGCTTGATCAGGAAGAAGGAGATGAGCTCTTCTTCAGGCCACTGGAAGAAGCCTCATGTTCTCACAACCTGGTCCTCCTGCTCTTGCAATTGAACCACCTAGGTAGCTGCCTGAGGAGCAAGATAGCAAGGCACAACCATCCTAAAGGTTTCTGAGGACATCGATGATAACTTCCCAAGTGTGCAGGGATGGGCTTAGGAAAGCCAAAGCCCAACTCGAGCTGAATCTGGCTAGCGACTTGAAGGAGAACAAAACCAGTTTCCACAACTACATAAAGTGCAAAAGGAAGACTATGGAAAATATACGTGGTATATGGTCCAGGATATGGAAAAGCCCAAGATAGTCAATGTCTTCGTCACCTCAGTCGTTCCTGCTAGGACCGGCCTTCAGGCATCCCAGGGCCCTGAGACCAGGGGGAAATGCTGAGTAGGAGAGACTTAGCGTTGGTGCAGGAGTCTCAGGTTAGGGAACATTTAAACAAACTGAACATACCTGAGCCTATGGGAACTGAGGGGATGCACCCACGAGTGCTGAGGGAGCTGGCCGATGACACTGCGAGGCCACTCTCGATTCTCTTTTAAAGGTCATGGTTACTGGGAGAGGTTCCTGAGGAGTGGAAGGAAGCCATTGTCAATCCTGTCTCCAAGAAGGGCAAGAAGGAGGATCTTGGGAGCTGTCAGCCTGTCTCCTCTAGCATCCTCCTGGACAGGCTGACAAAGTATAGGTTAGATAAGGGGAAAGTGAGGTGGACTGGGAACTGACCTAATAACCATGTTCAGAGAGTTGTGACCAGCAGCACAAGCCCAGCAGGAGCTGTGTTGCAGGGCACCAAAGCTCAGCCCTCAGTCTGGGAGCTGCCAGCAGGCAGTGCCAGTGGCTGCAGCACCCAAGAGACCCCCGAGCCCATGAGCAGCAGTGAGTCCTGTTCTGACCATGGAGAGCTGCTCTGGCTGCAGAGGAGCTGCTGAGAGCACGGGGTTGGCTCTACCCACAAAACATCTCCCGCACAGGTGTCTCTTGGGTCCCTGGAACCACTGCACTGACAACGTGGAGAGCTCTGCATGGCTGGGGGCTGGGGCTGGTACAAGGAGATGGGGTCTGGAATGAGGCTCCTGGGGAACCTTGTCCTGGCTGTTCATGCAGCGACAAGCCGGGCTGGATATTTGGACTGCGGGACTATTCTTGAGGGCCTCCACGATCATGGGGATGGTGTACAGTTTCCCAAGATCTCCTCCGTATGCTGAGCCCTGCAGAGGACCCAGGAGAGCTCTTGTCCTCCCTGTGGTCACAGCTGGACACTGGCTGAGGAGCTTTGTCTTGGGGTAGCTTTTGGGGTAAGGGCTGACACACAGGGTGGGGAAGGTTGTCTCAAGGACATGTGATGGGCACGGGGTCTGAACAACAGCAGCAAAATTATGTGGCTTCCGGGACAAAACTTCTTTCAATGCAAGCCCTGACACAGGGCCCCAGCCTCCCCCTCCATTCCACCCTTAAGGAGTGATGGTGGCACTAAGAGATGGCAAGCAGTGGAGACCAATCCTTCTCCAGCCACTTCCCAGGCCTGGTGGAGCACCAAGACAGCAAGGACTTCTGGCTGTGCATCGCAATCTGGCCTGCTGCTCCTGGCACCCTCCCTGTGCTCCTCACAGGGCCCCAAGCTGGCAGTGATGCTCTGCAGAGCAAGTGGGCTGTGGGACCATGGAGTGACTCCACACTGGCTGTGCTGGTCAGGGCCAGCTGGACTGGGCACTGCCACTGAGCTCCTTGCCAGGGGTCTAAAGCTGTGGAAGGAGCTCAGAGCATTTCTCATGGATCGGGATGTCTTCCGGTGTGCAAAATGAACCATCCTTGGGCTTTGACTGAAGGAGATGTGTCTCACCCTCCAGTCTCCTTTTTCTGATCTTGCTGGGTCCCCACGGCCTCCCCTGGCATGGCAGAGCCCTTGTTTGCTTGTGGATACTTAAATATAGTGCTTTGCCTTTGGGTGACTCCACCTTGGATGGTCCCTTCCTTTGGGATGGCCACCCCCAGGCTCATCATTTCCTTGTAGATGCCCTCTTCTGTCCTGGGGACTCCAGTTTCCCCTCCAGAAAGCTGGGCAGCTACCATTCAGCTCTGCTGCATGCAGGAGAGCCCTGGGCAGGCAATTTGGAGCCCATTCACCATCTCCCGTGGCAGGGGCCACACGCAAATGAGAGCTGAGTCCAGCCCTCATTCCCCAAAATGTCTCCCAGTGCCCTCTCCCTCTGAGCCCACTGAGAACCAAGCTCAGCAACAGGCCATGGTGAGTGCAGTTCCTGGAGCCTCGTCCTGACTTCAGCAAAAAGAAGAGCCCAGCCTTCAGGAGCTGCCATGGGGAGATACCATTTATTACAGAGATGCTCCTCAGTAAGCCAACTCTGACACATTTCCCAAAGGTAGGCACAGCCAGGCCACGCTTCTGGAGATCAGAGATGTATACAAATATGCCTGTATAACCATGATCATCATGGGAAAAACTGGAATTAATCAGTGAGGAGAGATGGGCAGCTTACTGTTGCTGAAGGTGAAACCATTGAATTTGTTTTCTCAGGGCATCCTTGAGCTCCTGGTTCCTCAAGCTGTAGATGAGGGGGTTCACTGCTGGAGGAACCACCGCGTAGAGAACAGCCACCACCAGATTCAGGGATGCGGAGGAGATGGAGAGGGGCTTCAGGTAGGCAACCATGCCAGTACTGACAAGCAGGGAGACCACAGCCAGGTGAGGGATGCATGTAGAAAAAGCTTTGTGCCGTCCCTGCTCAGAGGGGACCCTCAGCACAGCCCTGAAGATCTGCACATAGGACAGCGCAGTGAAAACAAAACAAACAAGGAATAAAATGGTGCTAACCACAATAAGCCCAACCTCGCTAAGGTAGGCCTCTGAGCAGGAGAGCTTGAGGATCTGGGGGATTTCACAGAAGAACTGGTCCAGGGCATTGCCATGGCAGAGGGGTATGGAAAATGTAATGACAGTGTGAAGGAGAG
Source organism: Mycteria americana (assembly GCF_035582795.1). Classification (NCBI taxonomy): domain Eukaryota; kingdom Metazoa; phylum Chordata; class Aves; order Ciconiiformes; family Ciconiidae; genus Mycteria; species Mycteria americana. Next base: position 52,045 of record NW_027445488.1, on the reverse strand, counting down.
AATTCAGAAACCCACTGCCCCAGGCAGCTGCTGCCATGTGGACACAAGCTCTGCTGCCCAGGAGGGTCCCGTAGTGCAGGGGTTTGCAGATGGCCACGTAGCGGTCATAGGCCATGACGGTGAGCAGATAAAACTCTGCTGACATCAAGAAGATGAAGAAAAAGACCTGTGCAGCACATCCTGCATAGGAGATGTCCCTGGTGTCCCACAGGGAATTGGCCATGGATTTGGGGACAGTGGTGGAAAGGCATCCAAGGTCAAGAACAGATAGGTTGAGGAGGAAGAAGTACATGGGGGTGTGGAGGCGGTGGTCACAGGCTACGGCGGTGATGATGAGGCTGTTGCCCAGGAGGGCAGCCAGGTAGATGCCTAGGAAGAGCCAGAAGTGCAAGAGCTGCAGCTCCCGTGTGTCCATGAACACTAGGAGGAGGAACTGGGTGATGGAGCTGCTATTGGACATTTCCTGCTTCTGGGCATGGGGGGCTGTTGAAGAAGGGAAAGGCAGTGAGAAGTTAGGACAGATTTTCAGGAAGAAAACAAGAATGTTTCATTTTATAATTTTCTTTATTTTCTTTAAATACTTCTGTCATACCTGGGCAATCTTCTTCGGAGTTAGAAATCCTCGGCATTTCTGTCGTGAGACCTGAGTAGCAAAAGATTTCACTGTCACTCAGTGCAGGCTGTCAGGAGCTGGTCTGTCTGTCTTGTTCCCAGCTGCCCTGCACTCGTGTGTGCTTGAGTTGGAGGATGATCACAGTCCTATGTTACCCTTTAAAGAAACCACACCCTGCTGAGAGTAGAGGGGTCCGGACTCAAAGCTCAGGATCCGAACTTCTCTTTCTTTCACAGGGTGTCTGAGGGTGGCCTCAAGACTCCCCTTCTAGGCAAGGACACGCAGGGCACCTTTCAGCTGCCAGCCTACAGTTGCTCAACACCATTTCCACAGTCTTAGCACCTCTGGGGCTCCTTTATGGGTGTCTCAGGTATCACACAGATGCTGTGAGACAGCTGTGCCTGGTGTCAAGCTCACAGCCAGGCAGGACACTGCAGGGAAATGGTCAAGTGTTCTGCAGAGAGGATCTCCTTTGGGGAGAGCCATTCATTTCACAGTCTCACAGGCCACATTTCCAGGAACTCCACGGGATAGAAGGGGGCTGGGACACCTCACCCCCGCACAGCCCCCTGCCTAGCAAGGCTTGAAGGGTCAGTGTCAGAAACTCCCCCAACCCCACGGAGCCCAAAGGCAGGAACAGGAGCAGCACAGGAGGGAAAGTGGGAAATGAAGGAGCTGCACCACAATCCTTCTGCCAAGAGAGGCAAGAAGAGAGACAAAGGCACTTGGGAAAGTCGTCACCGTAACCAGCCGTGCACACAGCCTCACATACAGCCATGCTGCACGGCAGTCACGCTCGGTCCCTGTGCTCTGCAGAGGGAAATGGGCACTTGGCTGGAGAGAGGCACCTCTCCTCTGCTGGAGCTCTGGCTGCAGAGGGGACGGCTGATGCCTGGTGCCCCACGGCCATGAGGGCAGAGACTTTGCTGGGTCAGAGAGGCGGCAAGGGGGCTTGCTCAGTGGAAGGTGACCACACTGGAGGGGGTGACAGGGAGTTTTCCCCATTCTCCTTCCCATGACATTACTATTTTTAGTTTTCTCTTCTTCTTCCCTGCCCACCCCTCTGCTTCTTGCACCTTTTCCACCTGCTTCCCTGCCCCACATCCTTTTCCTCACAGCAAATTCTGAGAGACCCCATCCCACCATCTGTGCACTCAGTTCTGCCCTACAGAACACTCCCCGTGGGAGCGCACTGTCTAGGGACATCTCCCTGCTTGCAGGTGGTAAAGAGCAGGTCAGAGAAACGGTGATGTTGCCAGCAGAGGTGATGCTGGTGCTGCCTGTAGGCTGAGGGGTAGGTGAAGCCAGTTTATGAGGTTCCCAGCAGACCTTCTGATCACGTAACAGTTCAAGAATCCCAGTCAATTCTCAGAAGTGGCAGCTCCTTTTCCCTTTACAGCCCCACAGCATGAAATTGAAGCCTAAGAGAAGCACCTTCCTTTCCAGGTAGCCCCTGCCTGCACCTTCCTCTTGAAACATCCCCTTGGAAATGCCCTGGGGCTGATCTGGAGCTGTGAGCAGCCCTGACCCATGCAGCACCCTCTTGAGAGCAGAAGGACCCTGCCCTGCCCTGCTGGGGGTCCCTCCTTCCACCCACAGCTTCTCCCCACAGCACCGAGGGGAGCTCCCCAGGCAGGCTGAGTGCTGACCCTGGCAGGCAGCAGAGTCCCTGCCCTGGCACACAGCACCCTGGGGTGCAGGGACCCTGCTTGGAGCCAGGGGCAGCCCTGCCTACACACCCAGGTTGGCACCCCTGCAGCCATCCCTGGGAGGAGGGAGCTGTCTCCACTGTCCCTCTGATGGTGCAGCAGGCAAGCCCTGCTCTGGAGCACGTCCTCTTCCTCCTCCACACCAGAAAAGCCAGGAGAGCCATGCTGGCAGGTCCTATCAGCTGTGACATGTGCCAGGTCTAGGAGACACTTCCAGGGACTCATCTGCATTGCCCTGCAGCCAGAGACTTACCGTGTCAAGGGCTGTGAAGATTTCTCCAGCAGTGATCTGTCACCTCTCCTCCCACCCCAGGAGCTCTCTCTCGCTCTTCTTGTCTGCCCTCAGTGCCTGCAGGCAGTGCCCTCAGCCCTGCTGCCCTTTGCAGAGGAGCTGCTCCTGGGCAGAGCTGTCTCTCTGCAGCGCTGCCCGCTTGCCAGGAGCTCCCTCCATGCCAGGAGCCCAGCCCAGCTCAGCAGCAGAGGACCAGCCCAAGGCAGCACTTTCTCTGCCCCCTCTGGGCTCCCTCCAGGTGTCCCTGGGGCTGCAGGGGAACCTGCTGGGAAACAGGCTGAAGGCAGCACTCATGTTCCCTCCCTCAGCTGGGGAGAAATACTTCTTTCTAGAAGAGTCATTTCTCCCAATAAGAAAAGAGTTGGGCATGGGAATCACCTTTCCTTGTCTCAGCATTACACAGGACACCCAGGCAGGGACAGAGAGGGGTCTCATTTACCCCTGCTGAGGGAGGGAGTCAGTGAGTCAAGTGAGGCATCTCATCCTGGCTGTAGTCCTGGGGCTGGAAGGGGACTCAGCTCTCACCTATGGCTGCCACAGACCCACAGGAGGTGGGATTCCTCTGGCCTCAGTTCAGGTGGGCACAACATAGGCACCTGCTGCCTGGGAGCTGCTTGTCTCAGCTCCCATGGTCACTAGTGGAGATGGAGGCCAGGAGTGAGCTGTTCAGCCTCAAACACCTGGTGACATCTGAGGGGCCAGAGGTGTCCGAGATACATGGCAGGTCACTGCAAGCTCTAATGGAGCAGTTCATAGAGACAGGGCAGTATCTGGAGCCATCGTCTTTGAGTTTAGTGGGGAACTCCTTTGGCCAATAGCAGATGCCCACATTTAGGACAACTGAACTTGTCCCTACTCCTTACATCCAGGGCAGCCTACTGAGGTAGTCAGGGGACCAGCTGTAGTCTTTGCCATAGCCATCAGCCATCTTCCCCATCAGCTGTATAAGCCAGATCACCATTGACTGTAATGGCAGATGTCTCATGGACATCCCTACATCGCCTAACCTAATTCAGGGCAGCTGCTCAGCGGCCACATACAGGCCTGTCGTGCTATGTGAGATGCCAGGGCTCTCCAGCACAACCGCGTGTGGCTGGCAGGGACCGCACAGGACCTACGGGAAAGGCATCCGCCTTCAGAGTGGGTGCGAGACAGACACTCCAGGTGGCATGTCTGATAGAATCAGTTTCTGTTGGCCAGCAACTGAATCCCACCACTGCAATGAGGCAGGGTCTGACCCACCTCCATCCAGTCGATGCAGGGCACTTCACGAGCAGGAAGCACATCACACCGGGATCTCCACTCATTTGCCTACTCCCAATCTCTGCCAGTTCTTCTTAAAGCCGTCTTTTATTCATCCGCTTGATGATACAACCAAGGAACCATCCAAGGATTTTCCCAGTGTTCCTGGATCACAGGATGGCACCACCCAAAGACAATTTCAGCAGCATCTGTCCTTCCTTGAGATCAGCTTCACCTCCACCACAGGCCCTCCAGGGGCTGCAGAGACACCACAGACAGCAAAGCCCTCTCCTGCCAGGAATGCTGAGCCCAGGCCTGTTTTTCTCTGGCCTTGGGGAGAGAAGCGTTTCCTCTTTCTGTGCCTTTCCATTGCCATCTGCCATCCCCTCCAGCATATGGAGGGCCTACCCTCCAGCGTATGGAGGGACCATATCTGGTCTCAAGCAAAGCATTTGCATACATTGGGTCTTGGGAACTTGGTCCTGGCTTTGCCTGTGACAAGTTTGAGCTTGTCCCCAGTGCCACAGCTGAGGTGATGCAGCCCAAATGTGCATCAATGCCCTCAGCCTGGGGCACAGACAGGAGGAGCTGGAGTCCCATGTGCCACTATAGACTTTTGTCATTGATGCAATAAATGGTGAGGTGTGGTGGGACAGCTCACAGAGGTGCTGCAATGGTGCACAGGGGCTGTTCAGGAGAGGCAGGCCGGGAAGATGGGGAGGGGCATGCCCTCCATCTGAGGGAGCTTGTCGTAGATATGGTGCTCCTCTACAGGATGTGCAACAGGTTGGGTGAACCCTTGTGGGTGAGGGTCAGAGAAGAGGCCACTTAGTGCAGCATCCTGGTGGGAGATGAAGAACCTGCAACCAGGGTAAGGAAGTGGACTAAACCTTATTTAAGCAATGCAAAGAAGTCCCTCGATGAATGACGCCAGGTCTTATTGGGGACTTTAATGACCCTGACACTCACTGGAAGGGGAGCACAGCAGGATGCCTACTGTCCAGCAGGTTTCTGGGTCTCTTGGGACAACTTCTTTGCACAGCTGCAAGGTAGGCCAACAAGGGTGATGCTCCCCTGAATCCAGTCCTTGCAGAGGGAGAGCTGACCAGGGATGTGAAAACCAGTGTGAGCCTGGGCTGTGGTGACGATGAAATAGTGGGGTCTCAGCTCCCAAGGGGAGTGAGAAAGGACTGCAGCAGAGTGCAGATGCTGGGTCTCTAGAGGAGAAGATTTTTGCCTCTTCGGGGAGCTTTTGGTGGGAATCCCATGGGCATCAGCACTCAAGGGCAGCAGAGCTCAGTACAGCTGGTCCTTCAGGACACCACCTTTCAAGCACAAGAACTGCCCACACCAGTACACAGGAAAACAACCAGACATCTCAGCACAGAAAATTGGCTAAAATGGGACCTCATCAAGAAGCTCCACAGAAAAAAGAAAACGTCCAAGAGGTGGATGCAGGGACTCAACGAGTAATTTAGAAATAGGGATGGTTTTAGGGAAGCTAAAGCTTCCCAAGTGTAGACCCTTGCAAGGGGTTCAAGGGCACCAAGAGGAGCTGCCGCTGCTTCAGGAACAGTTAAAGAAGAAACAAAGGGAATGAGTGGCCACTGCTGAGTTTCATAACAGCAGATGTAGACAGATCTGAGATTCTCTATGTCCTTCTTGCCTTAGTCTCCTCCAGCAAGGTCTCCCAGGCCTTTGTGCCTTGAGGCAGGACTCTGGAGGAGAACCACCAGTGGTGAAAGTGGATTAAGACAGGAGTTACTTGAGCAAAATCAATCTTTTCCAGTGCATGGGGCTGGAGGTTTTGCATCCAAGGGAGCTGAGAGGGCAGGCCGATGCCACAGAGAGGCCACTCTCCATCATCTTTGAAAGGACATGGAGACTGGGGGAACTCCCTGACAACTGGCAGCACCCAAAGGCTGCATGCGCTATCTGAAAAGCGCCCAAAGGGTGAGCAGGGGAACTACAAGCTGTCCCCGGAGCGTGTGCGCTCAGATCTCATTTCTGGGTGTGTGGAAGAGAAGGTGACGGGGTTTACCCAGGGTAGATTGTGCCTGGCCATGCTCTTTGCTTTCTCTGATGAAAGGACAGGATTGCTGGATGTGGGGAGAGCAGTGGTTGTATTTTGGCTCTAAGTCAGCAAGGCTTTCAGCATCATTCCCCACAATATTCTGGTGTCCAAGTAAGGTCATTATGGTCTACATGGGTGAATAAGTAGATGGCTAAAAAAACAGTTGGACAGTCAGGCTTGGATGTCTGTGGTCAATGCGTGCTACTCTGCCTGGAGGTCTCTAGCTAGCAGAGTCCTGCAGGGGTCTATCCTGCAATCATCTGGCCTGTTTAACCCATTTTTAATGACCCCAAGAAGATGAGAGAGTGCTTTTTCATAACATGTGTAGATGGCAGCCCATTGAGGAGCACAGACACTACAGTGGCGGGCAGGACTGCCATCCCAAGGGACGTAGCCAGGCTAGAGGGATGGGCTAATAGGAACCTCATGATATGCAATCAGGACAAATCCCAAGTCCTGCTCTTGAGGTGGGCTAAGGCCCTGCAAAGACAGAGGCCTGCGACTGCCTGGGTATAGGAAGCAGCTCTGTGGGAAAGGCTCTGGTGGTCCTCAGGTTACATTAGGCTAAACATGAGCCATTCCACAAAGAATGTGCCTTTTTGGAAGATGTGTGCAGCATGCTTTGTCCAAGTTGTCAGGGAGTTTCCCTGATCTCCATGAGCTTGCAAAGACAAGCCAGAGTGACCTTGCTATGACATCGGCTGGCTCTCTCAGCACCCTTGGATGCAGCCCCGCCAGTTCTGTGGGCTGTTAATGTCTGAGCTTGCGCAGGTAACCCCTGACTTGATCCACATCCACTGCTGGTTTTTCTCCTCTGGAGTCCTGCTTCAAGGCACAAAGGCCTGGGAGACCTTGCTGGGTAAGACAGAGGCAAAGAGGACAAAGAGTACCTCAGACATATCTGCACCTTCTCTTACTAAATTCAGCCCTGGCCACACATTATTTTTGTTTGTTCCTGAAGTGTAACTTCAGTACTAACAGCTCACCTTGATGCTCTTGGAGCCCGTTGCAAGCATTAACTCCAGGGGAGCTTTGGCTTTCTTAAGCCCCTCCTTATTTTTAAATTCCTCCTTTGAAGTCAGGTCCTCTATCCACACCCTCTGTGCTTCCCTTTTTGTACGGAGCTTCCTGATGAGTTGCCTGTTCAGCCAAGCTGGTGTCCTGAGATGACCACTTGTTTGCTGCAGTATCGGCATGGACGCTTTATGTGCTTAGAGGATGCTGCCCTTGAAAAGCAGTTGCACTGAATTCTGCTCCCCTTGAGTCATACTGCCCACTGAAAGTTCCCAGAATAGGCCAAAGTCGGCCACTCTCAGACCTGGCATCTGCACTCTGCTCGTCTACTTTTGCACTTCCCTTGGGAGCTGAGGCTCCACTATTTCTCTGCTACTAGAGCCAAGGCTGACAAGGATGACACAGGTTTTCAGATCCAGGTGAGCATCCCATTTGTTGGCCCATCTGGCAGCTGTGCTAAAAAGCTGATGCAAAGAACCTCCAGACACCAAAAGGAGCATTTGCCCTGCGCTGTCTGTGCATGTCAGGGGGTGGTGGGTTGACTTTTGGCCACCAGGTGCCCACCCAGCCTCTCTCTCACTCCCCTCCTTCACTCCCCTTGGTGTCTGCAGGGTTGTTTCTCTCACATGTTTCTCACTCCTCTCTCTTACAGCTGCTGCACACTGGTTTTTATCCTTTCTTCAATGTGTTATCGCAGAGGTGCCACTAGAACTACTTATTGGCTCAGCTTTGGGCAGTGGCTGGTCCATTTTGGAGCCAGCTGAAACTGGCTCTCTCTGACATGGAGTCAGCTCTTGGTGTCATCTCACCTAACCCACCCCTTTCAGCCCACCTCACCGCTACCAAACGTTGTCATATAAACCCAAGACACAGGGTCATTAAAGTCCCCAAATAAGATCATAGAATCATAGAATGCTTTGGATTGGAAGGGACCTTTACAGGTCATCTAGTCCAACCCCCCTGCAAGAGCAGGGACATCTCTAACTAGATCAGGTTGCTCAGAGCCCCATCCAACCTGACCTTGAATGTTTCAAGGGATGGGACCTCCACTACCTCTCTGGGCAACCTGATCCAGTGCCTCACCACCCTCACTGTAAAAAATTTCTTTCTTCAATCCAGTCTAAATCTGCCATCCCTTAGTTTAAAACCATTGCTCCTTGTCCTGTCACAACAGGCCTTGCTAAAAAGCCTGTCCCCGTCTTTCCTATAGGCCCCCTTTAAGTACTGGCAGGCTGCTAGAAGGTCTCCCCGCAGCCTTCTCTTCTCCACTGGCTGAACAACCCCAACTCTCTCAGCCTGTCCTCGTAGGAGAGCTGCTCCAGCCCTCGGATCATTTTCCTGGCCCTCCTCTGGACCCGCTCCAACAGCTCCATGTCCTTCTTGTGCTGAGGGCTCCAGAGCTGGACGCAGGATTCCAGGTGAGGTCTAACCTGCGCCTAGCAGAGTGGCAGAATCCCCTCCCTCGACCTGTTGGCCACACTTCTTTTGATGCAGCCCAGGATACAGTTGGCCTTCTGGGCTGCGAGCGCACATTGTCGGCTCATGTCCAGCTTTTTGTCCATCAGTACCCCCAAGTCCTTTTCCGCAGGGCTGCTCTTGATCACATCATCCCCCAGCCTGTATTGCAACCAAGGACTGCCCCGACCCAGGTGTAGGACCCTGCACTTGGCCTTGCTGAACCTCATGAGGTTCACACAGGCCCACTTCTCCAGCTTGTCCAGGTTCCTCTGGATGACATCCCGTCCTTCTGGCTTGTCAACTGCACCACTCAGCTTGGTGTCATCTGCAAACTTGCTGAGGGTGCACTCGATCTCACTGTCAATGTCATTGATGAAAATATTGAACAGCACTGGTCCCAGTACGGACCCCAGTGGGACGGACCCCTGTGGGACACCACACATCACTGATCTCCATCTGGACATTGAGCCATTGACTGCCACCCTCTGGATGCGACCACCCAACCAATTCCTTATCCACTGAACAGCCCACCCATCAAAGCTCTCCAATTTAGATTGTGAGGTCATTGATCCCAAGACTTCCTCAGGCTGGTTAGAGAAGACTTTGTCCCCTTCCTTTCCCTTGTTATAGGTTCTTTATGTCAGAGCAGAGATGTGCTGGACCTCAGCCGTGGCACCAGAGCCCAGCTCAGAGGTGTAACAAAGTAAGGTGGTACCAAGTGCCCAAGGTCCCATGCAAGCCAGAGGTTTGCTTCAGAGCCTGCTGGGGTGGATGGCAGGTGGCAATGTAAAGAGGAAATGAGGTGTCCCTAAGGAGAGCAAACCCTGCTGTCCTCAGGAGCAGAGAGACACAGGGCTGGACTGTGCAGGCCTGGCAGGAGAGGGCTTTGCTGTGTGTGGTGTCTCTGCAGCCCCAGAGGGCCTGTGGTGCAGGTGAAGCTCATCTGCAGGAAGGACAAGGTGCTTTTGAAAATGGCCTTGGCTATGGACATCCCACAATCCAGGAACACTGTGAAAATCATTGGTCTGTTCCTTGATTACATCATCCCAGGGATGACGAAGGGTTATCAAGCATTGGAACAGGCTGCCCAGGGAAGTGGCTGAGTCACCATTCCTGGACGTATTTAAAAGACGTGTAGATGTGGCGCTTAGAGATGGTTTAGTGGTGGACTTGGCAGTGTTAGGTTTATGGTTGCACTCCATGATCTTAAGGGTCTTTTCCAACCTAAACAATGCTATATTTCTATCTTATGCTTCTATGATTCTATGACTAAAGGATGTGGTAGAAGCACTGCCTACATCTACAGGATAGAGATGGGACAGGACTTGCCTCACTGCAGTTGCTTGAACGAAAGCACTGAACATGTCTGAGGTTCTCTTGGGGTCTGTTACATGGCTGCTCTGAAGGGGGATGGCGATCCTGCAAGTCTTGTGCTGTCCCTGCTGGCTGCATGGGCTTGTGCTGCAGACCCTGGCATCTCAGGTAGCACCACAGGATGAAGTTCACCTTTCAACTGAGCAGAGCAGCTGCCCTGAATTAGGTTAGGCAATGTAGGGGTGTCTATGAGAAACCTACCCTAACTGCCAATGGAGATCTGGCAAAGGCAGCTGGTGGAGGAGAGAGAGAGACTTAGCCCTCCTGATGGCAGTGATTCCATTTGCTCAGAGGAATACCTCTACAGGCTGCCCTGGGCATAATGAGCAGGAACAGGCTTCATTGCCCTAAATGTGGGCATCTGCTGTCACATCAACTGGCCAAAGGAATGGCCCACCAGCCTCCAAAATGTGCACCCCAGATGCTGCCCTGTCTCTCTCAATTGCTCCCTCAGAGCTTACAGTTACCTGCACATGTCTTGGACCACCTCTGGCACCTCAAACGTCACCCGTGGTTTGCATGGGTACAGGAGGTACAGGCGATTCCTCCCTTTCACTGTCCGGGTGTCCTGTCTCATAGTGGGACAAGAAGAGGTGACTCTTGGACCTAACCCTGTCCCTGACAGGGGCAATGACACTGCTGGGAGAAGTGTGCCGCCCAGCTGGATGACTTCAGCCTGTTTCACAGTTGGTGTCCCTGGAGCCCCAGGGACATCTTTGGGGGACCCCAGAGGGAGTTGAGAAAGTGGCACCTTGGGCTGGTCCTCTACTCTTGTGCTGGGTCGGGCTCCAGGGATGGAGGGAGCTCATGGCAACAGGGTAGCACTGCAGAGAGACAGCTCTGCCCAGGAGCAGCTCCTCTGCAAGGTGCAGCAGGGCTGAGGGCACTGCCTGCAGGCACTGAGGGCAGATAAGAGAAGTGAAAGGAGGTTAAATGCAGTCTGGGGTGGGAGGAGAGGTGAGAGCACGCTATCGGAGAAATCTTCACGGCCCTTGACACGGTAAGTCTCTGGCTGCAGGGCAATGCAGATGAGTCCCTGGAAGTGTCTCCAAGACCTGGCATTTGCCACGGCTGATAGGACCTGTCAGGATGGCTCTCCTCACTTTTCTGGTGTGGAGGAGGAAGAGGCCATGCTCCAGAGCAGGGCTTGCCTGCTGCACCATCAGCAGGACAGGGCAAGACAGGTCCCTTCTCCCGGGGATGGCTGCAGGGCTGTGAAGCCGGGTGTGCAGCCAGGGCTGCCCAGGGCTGTCCTTCCAAGAGGGGTCCCTGCACCCCAGCATGCTGTGTGCTGGGGCAAGGACTCTGCCGCCTGCCAGGGTGAGCTCTCAGCCTGCCCAGGGAACTCCCCACGGCTGTGCAGGGAGAAGCTCTTGGTGGCAGGAGCGACCCCCGGCAGAGTAGGGCAGGGCACGGCAAGATCCTTCTGCTCTCAAGAGGGTGCTGCCTGGGTCAGTGCTTCTCACAGCTTCAGCTCTGCCTCATGACATTTCAAGGGGACTTCTCAAGAAGCACATCAAGTTAGAGGGTCCTGGAAAGACAAGGACCTCTCCTCACTCTTTGGTTGTCTGGGTTCTGCACTGGAGATTGAAATTCTTGTTTCTACTCAGGAGTACTCTTTGAGACTCCTACTCACTTGCACTGAGAGACGAGTAAGTCTGGGAGAAGCACCTCAAAGCACTTTACCCGGCTGCCTCCAGCCAACTCAGCAACACCTTCCCCTTTCCAGCCACATCAGGTTTCCTGTGATCTGGTCTTTAGTCCCTGCACACACAGAGATGCCCCTGGGCAGTGCCCTGCCCCTGCGAGGTGTTTGCAGGCAGAGGTGAGCGCACGGCAAGTGGGATGGGGTTTGTGAGCACTGAGAGGGAGCTGAGCTGGGGACAGGGAGATGGCTCCTGGCAGGAACAGCTCCAAACAGCAGAGACACGGGCAGGCAGTGAGAGGGAGCTGCTGCCAGAAACACTGGGGAGGGGGATGTGGGCACCTCCCTGCTGTCCCTGCAGCACAGACACCTTCCCCTGAGCAACTCCTCCCGGGTCTCCTTTCCCAGCCTAAGCAGAGCCTCTGCCCTCAGGCCCATGGGGTCTCGGGCATCCTTGCCCCTGCAGCAGCCAGAGCCCAGAGAAGGACAAACCCCTGATTTCCATCTGTCTTTGCGTGTCCCTCCTCCCTTGGCAGGAGCACTGTGGCATTTCACTGCCATCCCCTCCTGCCTGTGCTGCCCTTGTTCTCACTGCTGGATTTGCTGAGTCAGTGCAGGGGGTGGGGGTCGGGGGTGGCAGGTTCAGGTTCTCTTCAGATGCCGACCCTTTGGGTCCAGCTCTGCAGATGTGTCTGTGGGAGCAAAGTGCCCAGGGCTCCTCCAGGCACCTTCAGGACATTCAGCTGTTTCCCTGGGGTGTCCTGCTGGGCTGCAGGGTGCCCTCCAGAAGGGCACAGCTCTCCCGTAGTATCTCTGTGCTACCTGGGCTCCCCATGGAGAAGACACCCATGGAGAATGGTCCCCTCAGCCAGCAATACCCAAACCTCAAGTGAGGGAGCCGCAGAAAGCTGTTTCTGAAAAGAGGTAGTCTGAGTGTGGGGTGCTATGAGACATGCAATATATTTTGCTTGGAGAAGTCTGGCCTAACTCAGTACTGCCTTTTCCTTCTTCAACAGATAACCATACCCAGAGGAAGCAAATGTGCAACCACAGCTCCATCACCCAGTTCCTCCTCCTGGCATTTGGAGACACACGGGAGCTGCAGCTCTTGCACTTCTGGCTCTTCCTGGGCATCTACCTGGCTGCCCTCCTGGGCAACGGCCTCATCATCACCGCCATAGCCTGCGACCACTGCCTCCACACCCCCATGTACTTCTTCCTCCTCAACCTCTCTATCCTTGACATGGGCTCCATCTCCACCACTGTCCCCAAATCCATGGCCAATTCCCTGTGGGACACCAGGGCCATCTCCTACTCTGGATGTGCTGCACAGGTCTTCTTTGTACTCTTCTTGTTTGGTGCAGAGTATTCCCTTCTCACTGTCATGGCCTATGACCGCCACGTTGCCATCTGCAAACCCCTGCACTACGGGACCCTCCTGGGCAGCAGAGCTTGTGTCCACATGGCAGCAGCTGCCTGGGGCAGTGGGTTTCTCAATGCTGTGCTGCACACGGCCAATACATTTTCCATACCCCTCTGCCAAGGCAATGCCCTTGACCAGTTCTTCTGTGAAATCCCCCAGATCCTCAAGCTCTCCTGCTCACACTCCTACCTCAGCGAGGTTGGGATTCTAGTGTTTTCTGGCTGTTTAGGATTTGGGTGTTTTGTATTCATTGTGCTGTCCTATGTGCAGATCTTCAGGGCCGTGCTGAGGATCCCCTCTGAGCAGGGATGGCACAAAGCCTTTTCCACGTGCCTCCCTCACGTGGTTGTTGTCTCCCTGTTCATCAGCACTAGCATATTTGCCTACTTGAAGCCCCCCTCCATCTCCTCCCCATCCCTGGATCTGGTGGTGGCAGTTCTATACTCCGTGGTGCCTCCAGCATTGAACCCCCTCATCTACAGCTTGAGGAACAGGGAGCTCAAAGAAGCAGTGAAGAAACTGATTCCATGTGTTCACCTTCAGCAGCACTAAGCTGCCCATCTCTCCTCACAGACTATTCTTAGCTTTTTCCAGGACAAGGTTGTGCTTTATTTGTTTTTCATCTGGGATGATCATGTTCATACAGGAATGTTTGTATTCACTCCACATCTCCAGAAGCATGATCCTACTGTGCCAAATAATGCAGAGGCTTTTGCTAAATGTGTCATCAGAGTGTCAGAGCTGGCTTCCTGAGGAGAATCTCTGTAATATATGGTATCTCCCCATGGCAGCTCCTGAAGGCTGGGCTCTTCTTCCTGCTGAAGTCTTGACTAGGCTCCAGGAACTGCACTCACCATGGCCTGTTGCTGAGCTTGGTTCTCAGTGGGCTCACACGGAGAGGGCACTGGGAGACATTTTGGGGAGGGAGGGCTGGACTCAGCTCTCATTTGCGTGTCCCTAGTGCCACTGCAGATGGCGAATGCGCTTCAAATTCCCTGCCCAGGGCTCTCCCACATGCAGCAGAGCTGAATGGTAGCTGCCTATCTTTCTGCAGGGGAAACTGGAGTCCCCAGGACAGAAGAGGGCATCTACAAGTAAATGATGAGCCTGGGGGTGGCCATCCCAAAAGAAGGGACCATCCAAGGTGGAGTCACCCAGGCAAAGTGATATATATAAGTATCCACAAGCAAATAAGGGCTCTGCGATCCCAGGGGTGGCTGTGGGGACACAACAAGATCAGCAAAAGGAGACTGGAGAGTGATTCACATCTCCTTCAGTCAAAGCCTAAAGGTGGTTCAATGTGTACACTGGAAAACATCCTGAGTCATGAGAAATGCTCTGAGCTCCTTCCACAGCTTTAGACCCCTGGCAAGGAGCTCAGTGGCACTGCTGCACACCCAGCTGCAGCCGCTTCCCTCCCTGACCAGCACAGCCAGTGTGGAGTCACTCCATGGTCCCACAGCCCACTTGCTCTGCAGAGCATCACTGCCAGCTTGGGGCCCTGTGAGGAGCATGGAGAAGGGGCTGGGAGCACCAGGCCAGCTCAGAGGAGGGATAGGGAGAGATCAGACAGGAGCTCTCCAGGGCTGGAAATTTCCTCTGAGAGAAAAATGCTGGTGTTCAGCTACTCCAAGATAATACCCAGTGTTCAGCTATCCTAAAGCATGCTCACGATGCAGAGCCAGAAGTCCTTGCTGTCCTGGTGCTCCACCAGGCCTGGGAAGTGGCTGGAGGAGGATTGGTGTCCACCACTTGCCATCTCTTAGTGCCATTGTCCCCGTGAGGGTGGAATGAGGGGGAAGCTGGGACCCTGTGTCAGGGCCTGCATTGAAGGCAGCATTGACCCAGAAGCCACATCACTTTGCTGTGGTTTTTCAGTACCTGTGCCCAGCATGTGTACCTGAGACAACCTTCCCCACCCCGTCTATCAGCCCTTACCTCTAAATTCACCCCCAGATAAGCCAGTACTCCCAGCAGCTCCTCTGCAGCCAGCACAGCTCTCCATGGTCAGAACAGGACTCACTGCTGCTCATGGGCTCAGGGGTCTCTTGGGAGCTGCAGCCACTGGCACTGCCTGCTGGCAGCTCCCAGACTGAGGGCTGAGCTTTGGTGCCCTGCAACACAGCTCCTGCTGGGCTTGTGCTGCTGGTCACAACCCTCTGGCCCTGGTTATTCAGTCAGATCTCAGTCCACCTCACTTTCCCCTTATCTAACCTATACTTCATCAGCACGTCCAGGAGGATGTTAGAGGAGACAGGCTGACAGCTCCCAAGATCTTCCTTCTTGCCCCTCTTGGAGACAGGAGTGACAATGGCTTCCTTCCACTCCTCAGGAACCCCTCCCAGTAACCATGACCGCCGCAGGTGCAGATCTTGGTGGGAGTAGCAAATATTCAAACGAGAGCTTTGAAGGCCGAAGTGGAGCAGGGTTCCATGTGAACAGCAGTTGAGAGAGAATCGAGAATCGAGTTAAAAGAGAATCGAGAGTGGCCTCGCAGTGACATTGGCCAGCTCCCTCATCGCTCGTGGGTGCATCCCCTCAGTTCCCATAGGCTCAGCTATGTTCACTTTGTTTAAATGTTCCCTAACCTGAGACTCCTGCATCAAGGGTAAGTCTCCCTTACTCCACATTTCCCTATGGTCTCAGGGCCCTGTGGTGCCTGAAGGCTGGTCCTAGCAGGAAAGAATGAGGTGAGGAAGACATTGACTCTCTGGGGATTTTCCATAAGCTGGACCATATACCATGTACATTTTCCTTAGACTTCCTTTTGCTTGTTATGTAGGTGTAGAAACTGTTTTTGCCAGATTCAGCTCGAGGTGGGCTTTGGCTTTCTTAACCCCATCTCACCATGCTTGGGAAGTTATTATCCATGTCCTCCAGAAGCCTGGTGGTTGAATTCCAAGACCAGGAGGACCAGGGTGTGCGAACATGCGGCTTCCAGTGGCCTGAAGAAGGGCTCATCTCCTTCTTCCTGATCAAGCAGTCAACAACAGACACCCACTGAAAGGTCACCCATGTTGGTCTGCCTGCTAATCCTCACTCACAAGCTCTCGACAGGCTCCTCATCTATCCCAAGGCAGAGCTCCAGGCTTTCCCACTGCAATTTCATTTAACTGATATAAGGAGACTTATCATCCTCATGGTAATGGTAATCTCCTCTCTCTCTTTATTAGCCGTCATGTCCTTTCATTCCTATTGCTGTGATCATGTTAGAGGCACCACAAGCCAGGTGAGCCATCTGCACACACATAATAACCTCTGTCACAGTGGAACTTCACTCCAAATGGACCTCGAGAAACTCTGGGCTTTGACCAACAGAAACCTCAAGAAGTTTTCCAAAGAGAAGGGATCTTCTCCTTCTGACCTTCTGATGTTCTACATCAGGGGGCAGAACCAAACTGTTGTACTGCTTTTTGGCTAGGATGGAATTAATTCTCATCCTAGTAGCCTGTATACTGCTGTGGTTTCAATTTGTGACCAAAACAGTGCTGATAACACAGCGATATTTTAGTTACTGCTGAACGGAGCTTGCACAGCATCAAGGCCTTTTCTGCTTCTCATGCTGCTCCACCAGCAAGTAGGCTGGGGGTGCACAAGAAGTTGGGAGGGGACAGAGCTGACCCCAACTGACCAAAGGGATATTCCATACCATAGGATGTCACGAGTGAGTGAGCGGCTGTGTGGGACTGAGCTGTCTACCAGGGTTAAACCACAACACCCGTCCATCAAGGCAGGCTCAGACATGACTGGTTGAGGAGCAACCTCAAGGAGAAGGGTTTGGGCATTACTAGGAATGCCATAGCAGGCAGTGGTGCTACACAGGAATATGGCCATGAGCACATTGGGCTGCACTGGGAGGAGTGTGGCCACGTAGGCAAGGGGAGGTATTGTCCATCTTGACTCAACACTGCTGTGGCCACATCTGCAGTAGTGTGCCCCAGTGTGGGGCTCCCCATTCTGGAGGAAGGGGGAGGACCTCTTACTTGGCCAGAGAAATTCTGCCACGATAGGCTTAGGGGTCGTGTGTGGAGAGTCTGAGAGACCTGGGCTTCTTTAGCCTGGTGAAGTGGAGGCTGAGGGAAGAATAGTGGTAGCTCGGGGACAGCTTGAAAATTGCTTTCAGAGATGATGGCAGTTGTTTTGGTAGCGGGAAAGAGCATGAGGAAGGAAAAGCACCAGAAGCTGCAGCTTTGGAGGTCCAGAGTGCACCTCACGATAAAGAACTGTCATTCTGAATGTAGTGCTGTGGTGCAAACCATCACCCAGAGGGAGTCTCGATCAGCCCATGGCTTTGTGTTTCAAGGAAGAGCTGGCGAGCATGGAGAGACAGCAGCACAGGTAGGGACATACTGGGGTGAGAAGAAGGTGGGGAAGCACGCTGGGTGTCTGCAGCCTGCAGGGAAACAGGCAGAGGCATGGGACAGTGTAGGAAGGCGTGTGGTGCAGATGGCCAAGGGCGCTGACAAGGCTGAAAGGCCCTGACAGAACCAAGGTCTTTGTCCCCTTGGCTATGGCTGATGTCCCTGCCACAAAGGCCTAAGAGGAGACACATCGTCCTCATGGTAATGGGGTCTCATTGCCTCCTCGCACCCACCCCGGGGAGCCTGGGAGGTGTCGTACCGTTGTCCTTCACTTGGCATTGCACTCCCCACATCCCAAGGAAGAGCCCTGAGTCACACCGGAGGGACTGGATCTCCCTTCCCAGGGGCTGGGGGTCAGGGCATGGCCATCCTCCTTCATCCAACAAGCCAAGGGTTTTCTCAGCATCAGCACTGCCTGCACTTTGCCTTTGCCTGCCTGTCATCATGGCCTCCAATTACCTGCTCTAACGAGTCCCTTGGGAGGCTTTGTCAGTAATGGCCCTCAGAGGGGCCCATTAATGCTTCAAGGTACTTTGGGCTTTGCTTCTGACTTTGACTTCTTGAGAGGTTTCTTCAGTCTCTTCTCAGTACCTGAAGTTCATGGACTCAGCACCAAACACGCCATGGGGCTCATTAAAATACAGAAAGCCCTAATGAGCCATGTCTCTTCCCATAACTTTCTTCAAGTCCTCAAGACTTGTACACCTAATTGGAGAGGTTTCAGTTAGGTAGTAAATGATGAAGATTTTAAGGAAGATTTCATAAAGGAGGATTTTTTATTTGAAGGATATTTTCTATCCTGTTTCAGTTTATAGAAGAAGTGATAGCAGCATTCTACAATGGTTATTGATCCACAGGGTCTTCTGAAGGCATCTGGACAGGCAGGAGAAGCAGTCCCTTGAGGTCTGACACTGTAAGGACAACCTTACTCCTCACTTCCCCCACCCCACGACTTCCCTCATCAGCCACCTGGGACTTGCATCACTTTTCCTCACATCAGACTTCTCCACTGAGGGCTGCAGCTGGATGGTACAGCTCCTTTGCACCAGCTCCCGCCTGCTTTCCTTAGAGAACTGGCTGCACACAGGCACAGAAAGCTTTCTCTTCATTGCCAGGAAACAAAAATTAAACATGATACAATTTAATAAAGTTTAAAAATGTCTCCTATGCTGTATGCCAAGTCTAAGCAGCATCTAACGTGGCCCACCTTTCACAAGGGATTTCCGTACAAGAACAGTTTGAGACAGAGACATAAGAAAGGATAGATATAAACACAATTAAGATGTTGACTAAAGAGTTACTTAGAATTCTGAAAGATGGGGCAACTTTCTAAGTCCCTGAAGCTCAGAGCAGAAACCAGACAGTTGAGAGGCATCTGAAGTACCAAAGAGCAAGCAGAGGAGGAAATCTGAGAGCAATGGGAAGGGCATATGTCCACATAGTCTACTGAAAAGATGTCCTTAGGCATGGCTATTTAGTTAGGTGAGGTGGAAACACCTGAAGGACGAGGCGATGAAATAATTGACAGAGGAGTGGTAATACATGTACAGGGGAAGATCAATAGTTCTTCTCCTGCCATTAGCACACTCCCAGGAAATTCCCATTCTGTCATGGTGGGAAAACATTGCCATTTCTTGAAAGTACTGAAATGATTCAGTTCAAGAAAATGAGCTGGTATGTTATTTTAAATGTAAACAAACAAAAACATTTGTGCACCTTTCTAGGCAGCTGGTCTGGCATTGGCGTCTATCAGAGAGGACCTGTGGCTGAGCAGAGCACCTTGCAAACTGCAGGTGGAGGCTGGGCAGGGCTTCCCGGGGCATCTCCACTGGCACCAGGTGTCTGTGTCCCTGTACCTGAAGGCATTTGTGTCCTACATCCATTCCCACTTCTGGACAACACTTTCCTTTTCGAAAAAAGGAAATCCCCCTAAAGACTGAAATAAAGCTGAAAAGGGTTTTGACACATTTCTTGGCTTTGGCTCTTTCTCTTCAGTTCTCCTTACTTTCATTTCCATTGACGTTAACTGACATCTCACAGGGATTACAACAAGATCATTTTCTGTCTTGCAGAGAGTCCATGCCCCCAAACCCTTCCCTGCCCAGGGCTCCTCAGTCTTTTCCCAGAGCAAGTCACACTGAGGTGTCGACCTCTCTTCACTGCTTGAGATGTTTTATTTTAGATGGTCACTGACAGCACAGGAGGATTCACACCCCATAAACATCTGCTCTGCTCCGGTTAGAAAAAGGGCCCAACAGCATCATAGGATCACAAGAGAGCTGAGGTTGGAAGGGACCTCAGGAAGTCTGCAGTGCAACCTCTCAGGACCAGGGTCAGACCAAGTTGTTAAAGGCTTGATTCAGTCTGAGTTGGAAACCCCCCAAGGACAGAGACTGCACAACCTCTCTGGGTGACCTGTTCCAGACCTTGCCTGAGCTCATGGGGAAAAAAGTTTTGCTTATGCCCTGGCTACACCTGTCCTCGTCACCTTCCTCGCATTCCATTTTGTTGTCCCACCATGCGCCATGGTGAAGAGCCTGGCTCTGTATTCTCCATGACCTCCTCGCAGGTACTGGCAGGCTGGGGTGAGGCTCCCCCAGCCTTCCCTTCTCTGGGCTGGACAAGCCCAGCTCCCTCAGCCTCTCCTCACAGGCAAAGTGCTCCAGTCCCTGGCTGTCATGAGGGCCCTTTGCTAAACCCACTCCAGCTTGCCAGTATCTTTCCTGAATAGGGGATCTGAAATGTAGATGGAACATTCCAGAGAATCCCTTCCCTTGATCTCCTGGCCATGCTCCTGGTCATACAGCCCAGGTTCCTGCTGGCCTCCCTTGCTGCCAGGGCACACGGCTGCCTCCTGTCCAGCTCCCTGCCCACCAAGACCTTTCCCACAGGGCTGCTCCCAGCCAGGCAGCCCCCAGCCTGTGCCATCACCACGGTGAGTCCCCTGCAGGGGCAGAAACTGCCATTTGTCCTCACCCTCTCCATTCAGCAGCAGCCCTGCATTTCCCTTGTTCAGCCTTGGTCTCTAACACAGCCATTAAAGCTCTTCTTTTCGCTCCTGATTTTCTTGCCGTCACCAACTCCAGGTGAGCTTTGCCTTTCCCAAACTCATACCTGCACAGCAAGGGCAATGTACATAAATTCCTTGTCTGTACCTGTCCTTGCTGTCATCCCCTTGGCAGCTGCTCCGTGGCCCCTGTCTGTGCCCTGTCCTGGGACGTCCCAGCCCCACTGCCCCACACATGGTCCCACAGCCCCAATGTGCAGGCACAGCACAGGACAGGGTGCATTCAGGGTGGGGAACGGTCCCTCTGACATGATGCCCACAGCAGTCCTTGGGGCTTTGTCACCCCTCTTAGGGTGAAGGCCTCTTATGGCCTTCCTCTTAGGCAGCCTCTCCAAGCTCCAGCAGAGGCCATGTCAGCTGTGGGGCTTCACAGACAGCCATGCTCCAGGGCCTGCCAGGGTCTGGGCCAGGAGAGAGACCGGGCAGGGCTGGGCATTCCCCTGATACAGGCACTGAGCCCAGCAGGAGGATGGAGATGACCTCACAGGAAAACTCACCCATAAACCTGAGGTGAGCAGCCAGTGCTGGAAATGGCTGGTGAGAGAGGCTGGGGGGTGACGACTGCCCTGGGTCACCTTCCTGGTCTGTCCATGCCACCAAGGGCATAGACCAGCCCCCTCTCGCCTGTGCTTTCATGTCCTGGACCCATTCCATGAGCCCGGGCTCTGTACTACAAACCCAATGGAGGGTGTCCTCAATCTGCATGGGCACACAGCTCAGCTAACTTTGGCATTTTCTGGGCACTTTCCAGCCCAGCCCAGCCCCTCCTCGGATCTCCCCATCTCCCCTGCCCTCTCGCCAGCACAGCACAGCACAGCACAGCAGCCCAGGCTGGGCTGGCCCCATGGCAGTGCCCACCGCAGGGTGCTACAGAGCTCTGAGCACCCACAGCACAGCCCCAGCCCCTCTGAAGGGCACAGCAGCTCCTGGGGGGCAGAGGAGGGTCAGCCTCCCCATACGCCACAGGGTTGTGGCATGAGGAGACAAAGGCCAGTGTCTCCCTGTGTACCCTGGTCCTATCCCCAAGAGATCCCTGTTGCCAACTGCTGGCAGCCCCTCTGTGCCAGGCCCTCTCCCCAGCACAAGGATCCTGCCCTGGGACTCCTCTGGCTGCTCCTGCTGCCCCAGTGACAGAGCAGCCTGTCCCAAGCTGCTGCATGCAGAAATAAGTTTCTCTGTGTCATCCATTTCCCCCTGGGACTAGAGAGTTGTGCCTTTGCTCTTCTGCAGGGATCATCCATGCCTCTAGAGAGCCTTTCCCCAGGGGACTGTGTCTGTGCTGGCCTGATCGCATGCTTCTGCCCCTTCCCATGCTCCCTGCAGGGCCCCAAGCTGGTGGTGCTGCTCTGCAGAGCCAGCAGACTGTGGTGCATGAGAGCCACGGGCAGACAGTCCCAGGAAGATCCCTGATGACCATCACCATCTCCAGGGGCACCGGCACCCACAAGTGAAAGCTCAGTCCAGGTCTCCTTCCCTAATTCATCACCCCAAGCCCTCCTCCCCTCAGCCCATGGAGAACCCAAGCACTGCAGCATGGTCTCATGGGGGCAATTTCTTCATTTTATTCCTGATCTCAACTCTGGAAGAAGAGCTCAACCTCCAGACAGCAGCACAGAGGAAACCCCCTTGTATTACAGAGATGTGACATGGGAGGCCAGCTGTGCCACCGCGCCAGACACATGTGCAAAGACCTCTGGTTCAGACAGAGCGGGTTCATGCCTCTGGAGAAGTGGAAGGAACACAGAGAGTTACAGAGAAGCAGAATTATCACAGAGACATTCCCAAAGCACAGGAGGTTCCCCACATACATTGGAAATCACTTGTGAATAAACATGGGCAGCTTATTGCTTCTGAAAGACTACGAGATGAATCACCTTCTTCAGTGCATCTTTGAGATCCTGGTTCCTCATGCTGTAGATGAAGGGGTTCACTGCTGGAGGAACCACTGAGTACAGAACAGCAACCAGCAGATCCAGGGATGGAGAGGAGATGAAGGGGGGCTTCAGGTAGGCAAATGTGCCAGTGCTGATAAAGAGGGAGACCACAGCCAGGTGAGGGAGGCACGTGGAAAAGGCTTTGTGCCGTCCCTGCTCAGAGGGGATCCTCAGCACAGCCCTGAAGATCTGCACATAGGACAGCATGATGAAAATAAAACATCCCAACACTAAACAGGCACTAACCACAATAAGCCCAACTTCCCTGAGGTAGGAGTGTGAGCAGGAGAGCTTGAGGATCTGGGGGATTTCACAGAAGAACTGGTCCAGGGCATTGCCTTGGCAGAGGGGTATGGAAAATGTATTGGCAGTGTGAAGGAGAGAATTGAGAAACCCACTGCCCCAGGCAGCTGCTGCCATGTGGACACAAGCTCTGCTGCCCCGGAGGATCCCGTAGTGCAGGGGTTTGCAGATGGCAACGTAGCGGTCATAGGCCATGACAGTGAGAAGACAACACTCTGCTACTATCAATAAGGTAAACAAAAAGAGCTGGGCAGCACATCCCAAGTAGGAGATGGTCCTGGTGTCCCACAGGGAATTGGCCATGGACTTGGGGAAAGTGGTAGAGATGGAGCCCAGGTCAATGAGGGAGAGGTTGAGGAGGAAGAAGTACAGGGGGTTGTGGAGGCGGTGGTCGCAGGCTACAGCGGTGATGATGAGGCCGTTGCCCAGGAGGGCAGTCAGGTAGATGCCCAGGAAGAGCCAGAAGTGCAAGAGCTGCAGCTCCCGTGTGTCTGCAAATGCCAGGAGGAGGAACTGGGTGATGGAGCTGATATTGGATGGTTGCTGACTCTGGGCATGGGTTTCTGTCCTTAGAGGAAGAGTCAATGAAGAGTTAGGGGAGACTTCTCTGAGGAAAATCAAAGCCTTTCTTCTAGACCTGCACCCTTATACACCCTTCCCCCCACACAATTACTTCTCTAGGAGACCTTTTTTAGCTCTGTGCCTGGAGCTCTGGGTGGTGCTGGTGAGCGTTCCCTGAGGAGAAGGGCCTCTGCCCACTGGCTGCTAAGGAGTCAGCCCTGCTCTGCAGCAGGGAGTTCATGGGACCAGTGTGGGCAGGGGCCAGACCTGGTGTTCAGCTTTGTCAGATGAAACTGCTCCTAATGCAGAAGGGCCTGTAAGCACCTGCACTACAAGTGCTAAGGAACCAGGATGGCAGAAGGCACCTTGAGAGGTTTTAGGTGCAGAGTGAGGGAGCTGGTCTGTCCCTCCGTCTTGTTCTGAGCTGCCCTGGGCTTGCACCTTCATGAGATGGAGGGCAATGAGACTCTTACCTTAACCTGAAAAAAAACCAGACACTGCTGAGAGCAGAGGGATCCACCACAGACCACGCAATGTCTCACCCTTTCTCAAGGTCTCAGCACCCCACTTCTATCCAAGGACACACAGGGCTCATTTCACCAACCCAGCAGCATTTCCTCGGTTGTAGTATCTCTGCACTTCTCCATGGGGCTTTCAGACAAAACAGAGGTGCTCTGCACAGGTCTGCATCCTGGAGGGCAGCTCACAGCTTGGAGGGACACCCCAGGGAGATAGCCAATTGTCCTCCTAGTGCTGGCATCTCAGAAAGAGAAAATGGACTCTTTCCCAAGCCCCACAGGCTGCTTTGCCCACAGCCCCACAGGTGAGAGGGAAGCTGGGACATCTGTTCCCATGGACACACCGGCATGAAGGGACCCACAAGATCAGTGTGGGACTCTGCAGCTGAAACTCCCATCCCCAGAGAGTCTGACAGCAAGAACAAGAGAAATTTAAAAGAGAGAAGTGGAGAAACCAGGCAAAGTCCAGTGAGGGTCTGGCCGAGAGAGGCCAGGGGAGAGGCAGCCGGGCACTCAGGGCAGCGTTACCCGTACCCAGCTGTGCACAACACCTCCCAGACTGTGATAATGCCGGACAGTTGCCCTCAGCCCCATTACTGGTCAGTGGGAAATGGGCCCGTGGCAGGAGGGATGGATGCCCTTCGCCTCTTCTGCTGGTCTGCTGGACACAGAGGTGCCTCCCAGCCTAGACCCCATGGCCATGAGGGCTGAGGGCTGTGCTGGGTGGGAGAGGAGAGATGAAGGATGTTGCTCGGGGAAGGCATCTGCAGTGCAGGGCTGGGCGGGAGGTGCCCATATCTCCCCTGCCACAGGCTTTCCATAAGCAGTTCCCTCCCTTCCTGCCCATCTCTGCTGCCTGCAGCTGTCCCAGCTGGGAGCTGTTTCTCTGGCCCCATGTCTCTTCCCTGCCAGTGCTCACAGAGCCCAGCCCAGCCCCTGTGTGCCCGGCTCTGCCCTGCAGCCACGCTGTGTGTGCAGGGGCTACAGAAGAGGTCATACAAACCCTGAGGAACCTGGAAAGGTGCTGCTGGTGCTACCTGTAGACTGGCAGGGGATGAAGGCACTTGCTGAGGCTCCTAGTAAACCTCAGGGTGACACTTTACAAGTCTCATCCCCTTCTCTAAGCTGCACGGCTGTGTTTCCATCCAACCCAGGTGAGCCAGAGCAAAGTGGAAGCACAGATTCAGGAAAGCACAGACTCAAGCAGGAAACCCCTGCCATGACCATAATCATGAAAAGTCCCCTCAGAAATGCTCTGGGCATGATCTGGAGCTGTGAGCAGCCCTGACCCACGCAGCAGAAGGACCCTGCCCTGCCAGGGGTCCCTCCTTCCACCCACAGCTTCTCCCCACAGCGCTGTGGGGAGCTCCCCGGGCGGGCTGAGTGCTGACCCTGGCAGGCGGCTGAATCCCTGCCTGCCCCAGCACGCAGCACCCTGGGGTGCAGGGACCTGGCTCTGAAGGACAGCCCTGGGCACCCCTGCCTGCACACCCAGCTTCACAACCCTGCGGTCCTTCCTGGAAGAAGGCAGCCATCATGTCTTCTGCCTATGACAGCAGGGAATCCACATGACCATGTCCTCCTCCTCAACAGCAGAGAAACTGTGAGAGCTCTCCTGAAAGATCCCAGAGGCTATGGGATGTGCCAGCTTTTGGAGATCTCGCCAGGAACTGCAGATGCATTGCCCTGCAGCCACAGACTTACCGTGTCGAGGGCTGTGAAGATTTCTCCCCCAGTGAGCTGTCAGCTCCCTCCCAGCCCAGACTGCCTCTAACCCTTCTCTGCCTTGCTCGTCTGCCCTCAGTGCCTGCAGGCAGTGCCCTCAGCCCTGCTGCCCTTTGCAGAGGAGCTGCTCCTGGGCAGAGCTGTCTCTCTGCAGCGCTGCCCGCTTGCCAGGAGCTCCCTCCATGCCAGGAGCCCAGCCCAGCTCAGCAGCAGAGGACCAGCCCAAGGCAGCACTTTCTCTGCTCCCCCCTCCCCTCCACTCCCGGCTCCCTCGAGGTGTCCCGGGGTCTCCAGGGCTGACAGCTCCTGAAAGGCAGCAGGGTCACTCCTGGGGAGCACAGCTGGAAGCAGACTGAAGTCATCACTGCCTGTCCCTCTCTAAACACTAGACGGGCTGAGTCCTGCAGCGGGAATTGCTCTGCCAGGGAGTGCGGATCTGCAGGAGGTGTCAATGTTCCCCTCTGGAAACCCCTGTTCCTGTCCCATTGTCAGGCAGGGCACGTAGGCAGTGACGGGCAGGGCATCCTTTCCACCTGAGCAGGGCAGGGATTGAGCCAAGTCCAGGTAGGCATCTCAGCTCTCATCAGTATTCCTGGAGGCCGGAGGGGGATTGGGCTTCTCCAGTACACCCCACAGACCCACAGGAGGTGGGATTCCTCTTGCCTCAGCTCAGCTGCACAAAATCCCTGTGAGCTCCTTCTCTAAGCTGCCATGTCAATAGTGGAGACAGAGGCCAGGAGTGAGCTTGTCCAATGCAAACACCTGGTGGCATTTGAGGTGCCAGAGGTGGTTCAGGACATGTGCAGGAGACTGCAAGCTCTAGTGGAGCAATTCTGAGAGACAGGGCAGCATCTGGGCACCTTGTCTTGGAGGCTATTGGGGAATCCCTTTGGCCAACTGAAATGATAGAAGATGATCACACTTAGGACAACCAAACCTGTACCTGCTGAGGATGTTTAGGGCAACCGATAGAGGTATTCACCCAACAAAATGAAGTCATGTGCCACAGGGGGAGCTCAGTCTGCCTGTCTCTTCTCCATCAGTTGTATTTCCTGCATCTCCACTAAGCGGAACCGAAGGTTTACCATGGACATCCCTACATTGCCTACCCTGTTGCAGGGCAGCTGCTCAACCTAATGGCCAAATGCAGGCCTGTAGGGCTCCCTCAGATGCCAACGCTGCCCAGCACAACTGGAGGGTGCAGCTGGCTGGGCAGTGCAGGACCTACAGCACAGCTATCCCCATTCAGGGCTGGTCCATAACAGACAACCCAGGGCATCTCAGGTACATTTGGTGCGTGTCAGCAAGAGACTGAATGCCACCACTGCAGTGAGACAAGGTCTGTCCCATGTCTGTCCAGCAGCCGCAGGCAGTGCATCAATACGAGGCACGTCACAGCAGGGTCTCCGCTCGTGTGCCAACACGTCCAAATGCTGCTGATTCTTCTTACCCCCATCCTTTATTCACCCCCTTGATGATGCAACCCAGGAACAGGTGAATGATTTTCACAGTGTGCCTGGACAACAGGATGTCCATAGCAAAGGACGTTTTCAGCAGCAACTTGTCCTTCCTGGAGATCAGCTTCACCTCTACCACAGGCCCTCCAGGCTGCAGAGACACTGCAGACAGCAAAGTCCTCTCCTGCCAGGACTGCACAGTCCAAACATGGTTCTCTCTGCAACTGGGGAGCACAGGGTGTGCGCTCTTCATGGGCACATCATTTCATCCTTACATTGCCATCTGCCATCCACTCCAGCATGCCTCTGCTCTCAAGGAAAGGCTTTGCTTGCACAGGATCTTGGGCACCAGATCTGTGATAAGGCTGAGGCTGGCCCTGGTGGCACCAAGCTGAGGTGCTGCAGCCCAAATGTGCACCAATGGCCTCAGCCTGGAGCACAGACAGGAGGGACTGGAGCCCCGTGTGCTGTCACAGAGCTGTGACATTGATATAATACCTGCTGAGGTGTGGTGGGACAGGTCAGAGACCTTGAGGTGCTGCAATGGATGGATAGAGGCTCTTCAGAAAAGACAGGTGGGGAAGATCAGGAGGGGGAGGCCCTCAGTGTGAGGGAGCTGCCTGGGTGTATGGAGGTCCTCTATGGGATGGGCAGCAGATTGGGTGAGCTTTTGTGGGGGAGGGTCACAGGAGAGACCAGGCAGGGAGACATGCTGGTGGGAAATAAGTACCTGGAGTCAGGTGAGGAAGAGGACAAAGTCTTATTGAAGCAATTTGAGGAAGGCCAGTTCAAAGACCCCACACCACCCTTAGGGACTTTAATTGCCCTGACCTCATGGGAAGGGGAAACTGCAGGGTGCAAAGAATCCCAGAGGTTTCTGCAGGTTCCTGGGGCCAGCTTCTTAGCACAGCTGCCATGTGTGCCCACATAGGTGATGCTCACCTGGATCTGGTAATTTCTGTAATGGTGCCCTCCCACCAAAGGGTGGGGTATCACCAACCCCAGGGTCAAGCTGGCTGTGACTTTGTGGATCTGAAACCTGAAATCCTCCAAAAACGGAGATCACAGAGAGTCTCTTCATTTCCTACAGCATCATTCAGGCTGGAAGGGACCTTGGGATGTATCTCGACCAACCTCCTGCTACAAGCAGTTTTAGTCTCTCCTCCGAAAAGCTCTCCCCATCCCATGCTAGCCGACTTGCCGTTGCCATGCAAATCGCGCCTCATCTCTCCACAGTGTTTGAGGCATTAACTCTTTCAGTCTCTCACACATACTCCCCACGGGGCCCTGAGCTGGCGGTGCTGCTCTGTAGAGCGAGGGGGCTGTGGTGCCCTGGGGCCATGGGGTGACCCTGCAGTGGCCATGCTGGCAATGGTGAAAAGCAGACCCAGCCAGACAGGGATCGCTGCTGCTGAGCCCCTTTCCATCTCCCACTTCCCAGCTGGCCTATGGCCAAGGAAGGTGCTTAGGAGGATCATGAGACATTTCCATATGACGTTTCCTCAGCCACCTCCAGTGTCTCCTAAAGAGCCTGTACATCACAGTACCCAAAGCTGTGCTACCTGTCCCACCACGTCAGCACAGTGGTTCCCTCAGAAGCTCTGTCATGGACTAAGGGGCTCCCGATCCTCCTGGCTGTGTCCCAGGCTGAGGGCATTGGTGCACATTTGGGTTGCAGCAGCTCAGCAAAGTCTTCTCGTGTACAAAACTGGAACCAAGCACCCAGGACCCCACGTATGCAAAGGCTTTGCTTCAGAGCAAAGACATGCTGGGAAGGATGGCAGGTGGCAACGTAAGGATGAAATGAGATGCTCGTGAAGACAACAATCCCTGCAGTCCCCAAGGCCAGAGGAAAACAGGCCTGGGCCATGCCAGCCTTGCAAGAGAGCAGTTTGCTGCCTGAGGGGACTCTGCAGCACCTTGTGCCAATCTCCAGGAACACAAGGGACCCCTGAGAAAGTCCCTGGGTGAGGTAAGGCTGCAATCCGGCCAGACTGTGGACATCAGTGGTGTGGGGTTTTCTTCATATGGTCACGGGGAGAGGTGGGTAGAGGACAGGGGAGAAGAGAACTGTCAGGGGTTGAGAGTATAGGGCCATGAGTGGAGACCCTGGTGTGATGTGCCTCCCAATCTTGCAGCAGCCCTGGGTGTAGACGAGATGGACCTTGCCTCCTTGCCGGGGTGTTGGCATTCCGGTGCTAGTAAAAAGGCACCGGACCCCTTTGGGAGGCCCTGGTGTGTCTGCCCAGCCCCCACTCCAGTGGGACATGGCTTTCCTGGAGGTCCTGTGCCATATTTGCCAGCCACATGCAGTTGCGCTGGGCACCCCAGGCACCTGGCATGGCACCAGAGGCCTTTCTTATGCCCTTAGAAAGAGCCTTGCAATGATATCGGTGCCTGCAATGCAGGGACGTGTCCGTGCCTGAGTTTTGTAGTAAGCTGAGCTCTAGTGAGTGCAGTGGAGGGAGCCCAGAGAGAGCCCTGACCCTCCTTCTGCTGCACTCCTCCTTTTGGCCAGCTGGAAGGCCAGCAGCTGCCATGGACATGTGAGTCTAAGAGACGTTCAGATGCCCTACCCATTGGGTGTAACCTGAGGTGACCAAGGGACCCTCCCTCCCAGCCCCCCAGCTCATGCTCAGGCAGCTGGGGGTGTCCCATGGATGCTCCATCAGCGCTTGCAGACACAGCCACAAGTCCTGGACCACCCCTGGCACCTCAGATGCCACCAGGTGTTTGTGTGTGAGCAGCTGACTGCCACCCTCCATCCCCATGGATCACCGAGGGAGCTCAGGGCAGGGGCTGCTCTGCAGGCACCTATTTTGTGCACGCTGAGCTGAAGCAAGAGGAATCTCAGCTCCTGTGGGGTGCATGGGGAAGAGCTGAACCCCACTGCAGTCTCTGGGCTACTCACCAGAGAGGAAATACCTGATGGACTCAGCTGAACCCCTGCCCTGCACGGTGGGGAAATGATCCCTGCCTGTCACTGCCACGGTGTCCTGCCTGGCAAGGGGACAGGGATAGGGGTCAAGGGAGACAAATATTGAAACTCTTTGTAGACCCCCACGGCGTGTTAGGGCAAATCCCACTTCTAAACTCTGTCTCTGCAGTGTTCAGAGAGGGACAGTCAGTGATTGCTTCAGTTAGCGTCTGCCTACGCTCCCCAGGAGAGACCCTGCTGCCCTTCAGGAGACGTCAGCCCTTGGAGCCCCAGGGACACGTGGAGAGAGCCCAGAGGGGGCAGAGAAAGTGCTGCCTTGGGCTGGTCCTCTGCTGCTGAGCTGGGCTGGGCTCCTGGCATGGAGGGAGCTCCTGGCAAGCGGGCAGCGCTGCAGAGAGACAGCTCTGCCCAGGAGCAGCTCCTCTGCAAAGGGCAGCAGGGCTGAGGGCACTGCCTGCAGGCAGCGAGGGGAGAGCAGTGAGGCAGAGAGAGGTTAAAGGCAGCCTGGGCTTGGAGGATGCTGAGAGCTCACTGGGGGAGAAATCTTCACAGCCCTTGACAGTGTAAGTCTGTGGCTACAGGGCAATGCAGCTGCAGTTGCTGGAGGGATCTCCTAAAGCTGGCACATCCCACAGCCCATGGGATCTGTAAGTACAATTCTCACAGTTTATCTAGTGCAGAGGATAAGGACGTCTTCTGGAGCAGGGCTTCCTTGCTGCACCGTCAGAGGGACAGGGCATGATGTGTCTCTGGGTGCAGTGCAATGCAGAGGCTTCCTGGAGCAGTCTCCTAAAGCAGGCATAGCCCATGTCTAAGAAGATCTGCCAGGAAGGCTCTCGAGGCTCCTTCGGTGTTGAGGAGGACATGCTTCAGAGCAGGGCTTCCGTGCCGCACCGTCAGAGGGACAGGGCATGACCGCTGCCTTCTCCCAGGAACAACCGCAGGGGTGTGAAGCCGGGTGTGCAGGCAGGGGTGCCCAGGGCTGTCCTTCCGAGCAGGGTCCCTGTGCCCCTGGGTGCTGTGTGCCACGGCAGGGAGTCTGCTGCCTGCCAGGGTCAGCACTCAGCCTGCCCGGGGAGCTCCCCATGGCTCTGCAGGGAGAGGCTGTGGGTGGAAGGAGCCACCCCCATCAGGGCAGGGTCCTTCTGCCGTCCAAAGGGTGCTGCATGGGTCAGGGCTGCTCACAGCTCCACATCACCCCAGGACATTTCCCAGGGGACTTTTCAAGAAGCGTATCAAGGCAGGGGCTACCTTGTGTAAAGGTGTTTCCAGTTTCCTGCTGTGCTGGTGGTGCTGGTGAGGAATAGTGATAGTTCTTTCAGATTTGGACGAATGACCGAGACTCCTACAGCGTTACAGTGAGTTATCAATAGGTTCTCCAGGAACCTGATAAAGTCTCTTCACCATTGCTTTGCCTACAGAAGGCACCAATGTCACCTTTATGGTGTCTTCAGGATTCATCTGATGTGCTCCTTAGGACTTGCCAACACACAGATGGCCCTGACCAGTGCCCTGCTGCCAGGAGGAGTCTGCAACGCAGAGCTGAAGCACCCAGTGCGTGGGATGGGCTCTGTGAGCACTGGCAGGGAGGAGACATGGGGACAGAGAAACGGCTCCTGGCAGGGACAGCTCCAGGCAGCAGAGACAAGGGCAGGGACTGAGAGGAAAGTGCTGACAGCAAAAGCTGAGGGGGATCTGATGCCTCTTCCCCAGTCAAGGCCCCCTGGGCTCTTCTCCCACCCAGCAGAGCCTCTGCCCTCAAGGTCAGGGCTTCCAGGGCAGGAGTTGCCTCCTCTGCAGCAGAGGAGACTCTCCCGAGTGCCTGTCTGTCCGTCCTGGCCCTGCTTCCCTTGGCACAAGCACTGGGGCATTTCTCTTGGTTTCCCCACCCCTCCCTGGTGCTGCTGCTCTTGTTTTCAGGCTCTCTGGGAAAGGGGGTTTCAGCTGCAGCTCAGCAGCTGATCCTGCAGGTCCTGCCATGCTCATGTTTCCGTGGGTGCAAGGCGGCTCTGTGGGGCACTGGGCAAAGCAGTCCATGGCATGGGGATAAGGCTGACTGTCCGTTGAGGACACCCCATTTTTAGGGCATCCAGAAGAGCACAGCTCTTCCCTGGGGAGGGGAGGGTGGAGATCATCTGCCCTTTCAGGCTGGATTCAGCTGATCCCAGCAGAATCCAATTTCCTTTCAGGGGAACATCTGAGTGTGATCACCATCCAGACCAAAGAGGTGTGAGCCAAGGACAGCTGGGAGCAAGACTGATGGACAGACCAGCTCTCCTCCATCTGCACTGAGGGTCTGTCCTTCTGCCTCTCAGGACTCTCAGTGTAGACTTGTGGTGTAGCAGAAATGCCAAGGATTTCTGCCTTCAGAAAACACTCCCCAGATGTGAGAGGGGCAACAGGAGCAAAATAAACAAAACAAAAGCCCTGCACCTTGCTTCTGCAGTTGGGTGAATTGGGAAGGAGAATGCTGAAAAGCTCTTTGAAACCATGAGTAAATTGACCCTGAGATCACTCCTGGTTCCTGTTTAGCTGTGGCTGCACAGCAGGACTGATTCCTCCACAGAAGAGTCCCGTGCTCCCCACTACACCCCAACCCAGCACAGACCAGAGCTCAAGCCAGGGAGCTGCACGAAGGCCTTCCTGGAAAGACAGAGGCCACGAGGGCTGTTTCTCTGAGACATGGAATAGGTTTTCCTCAGAGACGTCTCTCCTCACTTGTCACTGCCTTTTCCTCCTTGACCAGGCCCTTTGCACAAACTAAGCAGATGTCCAACAGCAGCTCCATCACCCAGTTCCTCCTCCTGGCATTTGCAGACACACGGGAGCTGCAGCTCTTGCACTTCTGGCTCTTCCTGGGCATGTACCTGGCTGCCCTCCTGGGCAATGGCCTCATCATCACTGCTGTAGCCTGTGACCACCGCCTCCACACCCCCATGTACTTCTTCCTCCTCAACCTCTCTGTTCTTGACCTGGGCTCCATCTCCACCACTGTTCCCAAATCCATGGCCAATTCCCTGTGGGACACCAGGGATATCTCCTATGCAGGATGTGTTGTACAAGTCTTTTTCTTCCTCTTCTTTATCACAGCAGAGTATTCTCTCCTCACAGTAATGGCCTACGATCGTTACCTGGCCATCTGCAAACCCCTGCACTACGGGACCCTCCTGGGCAGCAGAGCTTGTCTCAAAATGGCAGCAGCTGCCTGGGGCAGTGGGTTTCTCCATGCTGTGCTGCACACAGCCAATACATTTTCCATACCCCTCTGCCAAGTCAATGCCCTGGACCAGTTCTTCTGTGAAATCCCCCAGGTCCTCAAGTTCTCCTGCTCACACTCCTACATCAGGGAAGTTGGGCTGCTTGTGCTTAGCATTTTTCTTTATTTTGGATGCTTTGTTTTCATTGTGCTGTCCTACGTGCAGATCTTCAGGGCCGTGCTGAGGATCCCCTCTGAGCAGGGACGGCACAAAGCCTTCTCCACGTGCCTCCCTCACCTGGCTGTGGTGTCCTTGTTTCTCAGCACTGGCACATTTGCCTACGTGAAGCCCCCCTCCATCTCCTCTCCATCACTGGATGTGGTGGTGGCAATCCTATATGCGGTAGTTCCTCCAACAGTGAACCCTCTCATCTACAGCATGAGGAACAAGGACCTCAAGGATGCTCTGTGGAATCTATTTTAATACATCCTACTTCAGCATCAATAAGATGCCCATCATCTTCATAGCATTCCCAGGGTATCTCAGGAAATGCCAAAACTTTGTGCTTTGGTTTGGTTTGGTTTTTTCTGTCATTCTTTCATTCTTCTTTTGTTTATAAATTTGATGATATCATTTCCCTTTATGTAATACTATTTTTGCCCGTCTGTTCTTTTGGTTTTTTTCTTTTTTGACCCACAGCCTCTTATACACATGGAGGCAGGCTACCTGTGAGGAACACAATAAAGAAACCAGCAGAAAAGTATTTGCCTCAGCTCCCATCACTTATATCTTGTGTAGACATGGACAGCAGCAGGACCTGGTCTTTCCCGTGCTGGTGTCTCCTCACTTCCACCCTGTGCTGCTGTGCCCTTGCATTTGTGTAAGCCCTAAGGTCTCATGTAACTTGTGACAGTCCTGTTGCCTCCACAGTGGCATGCCTGTGGCTGCAGGAGGAGCAGGCCATGTGAGCCACTGTGTCAGAGCTGGCTTCCCTGCCAGCACCACCGTCACCAAAGGGGCTCCTCAGGACAGGGCCAGACGACCGGGTGCCTCTTCCAAAGCTGGTGTCAGGAATACACCCAAGGAGCTGCTCCCAAAAAAGGCCTCTTGCTCTTCTGGGGTTTCCGACAGATTCAGGGGGACAAGCTAAGAGTCCCACCGTGATATATTAGGGACTGAGGGTTGGATGGAGAGCTCCCTTCTTGGTTGCACATGGCTGAGAAGACAGCAACTGGTCTTTGACTTATCTGCCTGGCACTGTCACACCTCTGGTGGGGATGATGGCAGATGCTGGCCTGGAGAGAAATCAGGAACTGCCAGGAGGTGTCAGGGAAACTCCACGGACAGCGTATGAGTCTGGGTGGGCAGTGAGTGGCTCCTCATAAAATGTGTAATGTCATAAGGTAGGTTCTTCCAGAGGAAAAGGTGAACCTGAGGAGCCCGTGGGCTACTGAGGACTCTGCAACGCCAGGAGAGGCTGTGAGGAGCCAGCAGGCAAAGGGACATGAGAGTGGAGAGTGGTTCAGGACACCGTGACGGATGCACCCACTCTGAATTAGTGAACAGTACTTTGCTTCAAGCATCACCGACAAGTGGCCCTGACTGAAATCAGTCCTGCTGTGCAAACTGTGAGAGCTGTGCTAGGCCATATCTTCTCAGCCACTAAGGAGTCTCGGCCACGTCTTATCAGGAGCGAAGAGTACCAGCCCGAGCTGGGAGCAGACAGAAGTAAAACTGCTACAGCTGCCCTCCTGCACAGACAGCAAAGGAGGGTTTGACTACGAGTCCATCCCTGTGTGCTATAAATATTTGTAGCCTCCCCGAGCCCATTGAGCTCTCCGGTACGGCAACAGGTTGCATGGCGATGATCTGCCCTTTGAGCAGGGACACTTCTCAAGGGTACTCCTCAAGGCTGAGAGACCCCTTACCTGGTACCTGATATCTATAACGAGGCAGGTGACATTTTACATTAGGCCTAAACGTATATTGTATACTAGCAACATTTATTTATATATCCAGCTATAGCTTAAATATTAGAATTGTAGTCAGTAGCACAGTGTTTGACTACTGTCTAAATCATTGTCTAAATCATTGTCTAAATCATTGTCTAATCACCATCTAAATTATCATCTAAATTATCATGTCAATCATTGTCAAATCATTGTCAAATCACTGTTTAAGTACTGTTCAATTACTATTCAATTATTGCTTAATCACCATTTGATTATCATTTAATTTTCATTCAATCATCAATTCATTGTCATTTGATCATCATTTAATAATTAATAAAACATTTTAGTAAACCCCACAGCAATGACTTCTCTTAATAATTCACCTGCGACAAAAACTGGTGTAGTCTGCAGTGTGGCGGACTCAGTCCTTGAATAATTATGGAGGACAAATTTAACCCTTCACCAAAATTTGTGGATGATTGGGTGCATGAAAAGCGGGAAAACTGGAATAGGATGGAGAAACAATTAAACCTTGCAGCAGGGAAAAGGAAAGATGGTAAAGAGAAGGGAATAATATGCGAAAAATTGATAACGTGTTTGGGAGCTGCGTATCAGTGTAAGGAATGTAAAGATCAGGAAATGGGAGTGTTACAAGGTGAGGGTGAACAAAGAAAGCGACCAAAAATGCTGTTATCTCTGCAGATAGGTCAATTGTAGAAACAACTGGGGGAGGAAAAAGAAAAACTCAGGAAGGTAGAGGATAAACCCGAATTCATGATATTTCAGGCCCCCCAACACACCAGATCCTCTAAAAATTTGTAAGCTAATTGTGTCCCCCCAGAAGATTGGGATGGAGATATTTGGGAGAACTCCAACCAAGAACTTAGGGATGAGAGTGAATGAGATGAATCAGAATTTAAGGTAGCCCCTATTATTAAAACTGAGGTATCTGCTGGACCTCAAGGGGGCAACCAGAGAAATAGCACAAGGACCATTCCATGGGACCCCCTTCAATTGGCCAATCTGCATGAAAAATATGGGCAGAAGCCTGGCGAGAGCGAGACTGAATATCTGTGGTGTGCCTCCTTAACCGGAGGAGAGCATATGATGTTAGAGCAAGGCAAAGCGGATGGCTTTGGGGGACCAGGAGTGTTCTTGAACGAGGGAGCAGCCCCTAACGCTGAGCCACACTCTGTTACACACTGAGTAGCTTATTGGGCAGGGGCACAGAGCCTTGGGATAGAGGGCAGCCACTGCTATGCCAATACGATCATGAAGCGAGCTTTCTACTGCCGTTACAAAAGCAGCCTGCCTGCAGGCTGTGAACGACAGGGGTGCACATGGTAATTACCCTCTCTCTGCCCGTGTAGACCCCCAAGCCATGAGACCCCTGCTAAGGGGAGCCCTGCTGCCTGACAATCGTACCTCATTGCAAAGAGGGATGAAATAAGACAAAACATACAACATCACGCTCAGGAGGGTCAGGGCAGCCAAGCCCAGCTTTGACCCATCCCGACCTGGGCAGACTTAGTGCACAGCACTGTAAATCATCGTCGAGAAATGGGGAGGGATGAACCGACACCAGCAGGACAATCCCAAGCTGATGCAGACAGCAGAGTATGTAAGTACGTACTCCGGCAAGTAAGACAGGCTCCCCAGAACCCCAGACACTTGCCCCGATCTCATGAACCCCCTGATGGAAGCTCATCAATGGGATAACACAGATGGCTCTCTTATCTATGTCCCAAAGATTACTAGTAGAAGTAGAAAGATTACTAGTAGAAAGATTACTAGGGCTGTCAATGATTACTAGTAACATTTTCAATATATATGGGAGATAAAATGTTAATAATTTCAAGTTTGGATGCCCAAAGAAATAATGTTAAGGCTGCCCAAGAAAGGGTTAAATAACAGGATTTACAGGCCAAAGTGAAATGTTCCCCATAGCTAAAGTAAACTTGTGATTGCCAGGGGAGAAAAGGACATCAAGGCACCAGTTAGCAGTAGTTTCAGGGAAGGAAAATGGTTTGGGCTTTGAGGTATGACAAGGACGAGTTTGGAAAGGACTGGACAGTGGTGTTTGGTCTTGTGGCTGCCGGGAGTGTCCTTGGTTAGCGGAGTGAAAATGAGCAGCTCCCCATGGGTGTCAGTGAACTGGCAGAGTTCACTGCTGTGAGCTGCCCCCACGCTGCCTGACTCAACAATAACCCATGTCCCTCACTCTCCTCTCTCTGCCGCTGCTGGGATGGGTATTGTGGAGGTCACAGCTGACCTAGAAAAAAGACACATTACCTCCCGAACGCTCTCCCCATGTAATTCCCCAGTGTGACCAGTTAAAAAGCAGATGGGAGATGGTGCCTAACTACAGACTACAGAAAGTCAAATGCAAACACCCCTCCTCCTACAGCTGCCGTCCCACACACGGCTACATTAAGTGCCACCTTCCAAGCTGCCACTCACCCCCAGATGGTGGTAGGAGATGTAAAAGATATGTTCTTTATGGTGCCGCTGCAGGAGGAGGAGAACACAAAACTTGCTTCTACCTGGCATGGGATAGAATTTACTTTTAATTGTAAAGTACAAATAAACTGGTACACAAGTAACTTGATCTCCTTCCACAACAAGGTGACGCACTTAGTGGATGAGGGAAAGGCTGTGCATGTTCTATGCCTTTGACAATGTTTCCCACAGCATTCTCCTGGAGAAACTTGCTGCTCATGCCTTTGACGAGCATAAGCTTCTCTCAGTAAACAACCTGGCGGGATGGCCGGGCCCAAAGAGTTGTGGTGACTGGAGTTAAATCCAGTTGGCGGCCGGTCACAAGTGCTGTTCCCCAAGGCTCAGTACTGGGGCCAGTTTTCTTTAATACCTTTATCAATGGTCTAGATGAGGACATCAAGTGCACCCTCAGTAAGTTTGCAGACAACACCAAGTTGTGCGGGAGCGTTGATCTGCTTGAGGGTAGGAAGGCTTTGCAGAGGGATCTGGATAGGCTGGGTCGATGGGCTGAGGTCAATGGTATGAGGTTCAACACGGCTCAGTGCTGTGTCCTGCTCTCCCTATGGGACATGACTGCAGTCGTTCATATGAATACTTCTATAAACTGCCATGAACATACTGAGTGGGAAAAGGTTCTTTTGGCCTTTATTTGGGCAGCAGCTGTCATTTCACTTGGCCAAAGGAATTTCCTACCAGGCTCATGTATGATCCCTGAGATGTTGCCCTGTCTCTATGAACTTCTCCATTAGAGCTTGCAGTTGCCTGCATGTATCTTGGACCACCACTGGCAACGCCAATGTCACCAGGTATTTGCATCTGAACACCTCACTGCTGCCCTCCATCTGCATTAATTAGCAAGGGAGCTGAGAGAAGGAGCTCCCATGCAGGTGCCTATGTTGTGCACTCCTGGACAGAGGCCAGAGGAATCCCACCTCCTGTGGGTTTGTGGCAGGCATGGGAGGGAGCTGAGTCTCCTTCAAATACTAGGAATGGAAACGCAGGATGAGATGCTCCATGGACTCAGCGGAATCCCTTCCCTCAGCAGGGGTAAGGGAGATCCCTGCCTGCCACTGTCTGAGAGCCCTGTCTAACAATGAGACCAAAAAAGGTGATATTTAGATGGAACTTTGTCTCTGAGAGGAGAAATGACTCTGTTAGAAAGAAGTGTCTCTCCCCAGGTGAGGGAGGGAACATGAGTGCTGCCTTCAGCCTGTTTCCCAGCAGGTTCCCCTGCAGCCCCAGGGACACGTGGAGGGAGCCCAGAGGGGGCAGAGAAAGTGCTGCCTTGGGCTGGTCCTCTGCTGCTGAGCTGGGCTGGGCTCCTGGCATGGAGGGAGCTCCTGGCAAGCGGGCAGCGCTGCAGAGAGACAGCTCTGCCCAGGAGCAGCTCCTCTGCAAAGGGCAGCAGGGCTGAGGGCACTGCCTGCAGGCAGCAAGGGGGGTGAGGGTGGTAAGAGAGAGGTTAAAGACAGATGGGAGTGGGAGGACAGAGGAGAGCTCACTTGCAGAATAATCTTCACAGCCCTCTACCTGGTAAGTCTCTGGCTGCAGGGCATTGCACCTGCAGCTCCTGGAAAGATCTCCTAAAGCTGGCACATCCCACAGCCTACGGGCTCTGCCAGGAGGGCTCTCACAGTTTCCCCAGTGCAGAGAAAATGACTGGCTTTGGAGCACGGCTTCCCTGCTGCACCATCAGAGGGACGGGGCATGTCGGCTGCCTTCACCCGGGGATAGCTGCAGAGTGTGAAGCTGGGGGTGCACCCAGGGGTGCCCAGGGCTGTCCTTGAGAGCAGGGCCCCTGCACCCCAGGGGCTGTGTGCTGGGGCAGGACCTTTGTCTCCTGCCAGGGTCAGCTCTCAGCTTACCTGGGGAGCTGCCAGCAGCAGTGCGGGGAGAAGCTGTGGGTGGAAGAAGCAACTGCTGGCAGGAGAGGGTCCTTCTGCTGTCAAGAGGGTGCTGCGTTGGTCGGGGCTGCTCACAGCTCCAGATCACCCCC
This sequence comes from Mycteria americana, assembly GCF_035582795.1. Classification (NCBI taxonomy): domain Eukaryota; kingdom Metazoa; phylum Chordata; class Aves; order Ciconiiformes; family Ciconiidae; genus Mycteria; species Mycteria americana. The sequence continues at coordinate 12,693 of NW_027445488.1, read as the reverse complement.
AGGGCATTTCTGAGGGGACTTTTCAAGGGGAAGGTCAATGCAGGGACTACGTTAAAGATAAGGAGCTTTCCTGAATTTGTGTTTTTCATTTCCTATTTGGGGGGCACGGGGAGGTGGAAAAAGGGATCTCTCAAGTTTGAAGAAGTCACTGAGACTCCTGAGCTGTAACTCTGAGTGATCAGTAGGTCTGCCAGAAACCTCCTAGAGTGCCTTCAGCCACTCCTCTGCCTATGGACAGCACCAGCTTCACCTCTGCTGGACCCATCAGGGTGTTTCTTACCTGCACTGTTCCACCTGCAAACAGGACCATGCATGCAGCCAGTGCCCTGCAAACAGGCAGGTTTCTGTAGGGCCAGGCTGAGTGCACAGAGGTTGGGATGGGATCTGTGAGCACTGACAGGGAAAGACATGGGACAGGGAAACACCTCCCAGGAGGAAAATCTCCAGGCAGCAGAGATATGATCAGGGAATGAGAGGAAATGAAAACCAGAAATGTTGTGGGAGGGAGAATTCAGAAATCTCCCTATGATCCCCTCCGATGCAGACGCCTTCTTCTGAGCAAGCCCCCTCACCTCCTGTCCCAGCCAGCAAAGCCTCTGCCCTCAGGGCTGTGGGGTCCAAGGCGTGAACCACCTCCTCTGCATCCAGAGCTCCAGCAGAGCCGTGCTGCAGCTCTCCAGCCACGTGTCCATGTCCCTCTGCAGAGCACAGGGCTGAGAGCAACTGCCCAGTAATGTGAGTGTCTGGGAAGTGTTGTCCACAGCTGGGTGAGGGTAACGCCGTCCTGAGTGCCCGGCTGTCTCTCCACGTGCCTCTCTCAGCTAGACCATCACTGCATTTCTCCTTGTTTCTCCACCAGTCTGTGTTATTGTGATTGTTTTCTTGTTCTTGCTGTCAGGCTCTCTGGGGATGGGACCTGCAGCAGCCGAGTCAGGCACTGCTCTTGTGATTCCTCCCACGCAGGTGAGTCCATGGGAATGAAGAGTCCAAGCTGTCCTCTAACCTGTGGGGCTGTGGGCAATGCACTCTGTGTCATTCCCCAGCGAATGAGCTGACTCTCCCTTACTGAGATACCATCATTAGGACCCTTGGCTATCTCCTTGGGGTGTCTTTCCAAGCACTGAGATGCCCTCCAGGATGCAAATCTGTCCTATAGCATCTTGGTGTTACCTGAATGCCCCATGGAGAAGCACAGAGATGCTATGACCAAGGAAATGCTGCTGGGTTGGTGAAATGAACCCTGTGTGTCCTTGGGTACAAGTGGGGTGCTGAGACCTTGAGAAAAGGTGAGACACGTAGTGCTCGGCAGTGGATTTCTCTGCTCTCAGCAGTGCCTGGTGTCTTTTCAGGTTAACATGTGAGTGTGATTACCCTCTGTCTCAGAAAGGGACAAGCAGAGGGCAGCTGGGAACAAGACAGAGGGACAGAGCAGCTCCCCTCACTCTGCACTAACCAACACGCAATCCTCTGGCCTCGCAGGGCTCCCTTTGCTCTCCCTGAGTGCAGCAGAAATTATGAGGGTTTCTGAAATCCCAGAAAACCTCCAGCTGAGATGGGAGAGACCTGTGAAAAACCCTCTCTCTCTCAAACACTTTTGCGATTGTGGTTTCTTAGCAATGGGAGTGCAGATACTGACAAGCCCTTCTGCATTGGGAGCAGTTTTATCTGACAAATTCAAGCACCAGGACTGCCCACACCATTCCCAGGAACCCAGAGCTGCAGAGCAGGGCTGGCTCCATGGCAGCCAGCGGGCAGAGGCCCTGCTTCTTCTGGCACACTCAGCCAGCACCACCCACAGCTCCAGCCACAGAGCTGAATGAAGGTCTCATAGAACTGGAGAAGGGGCAGGGAGTGCGTAGTATGGAAATGGCTTTGGTTTCCCTCAGAGAAGTCTCCCCTAACTTGTCACTGTCCTTTCCTCCTTGTTCAGTACTCCTCACCCAGAGGCAGAAGATGTCTAATGGCAGCTCCATCACCCAGTTCCTCCTCCTGGCATTTGCAGACACACGGGAGCTGCAGCTCTTGCACTTCTGGCTCTTCCTGGGCATCTACCTGGCTGCCCTCCTGGGCAACGGCCTCATCGTCACTGCCATAGCCTGTGACCACCGCCTCCACACCCCCATGTACTTCTTCCTCCTCAACCTCTCCCTCCTCGACCTGGGCTGCATCTCCACCACTGTCCCCAAATCCATGGCGAATTCCCTGTGGGACACCAGGGACATCTCCTATGCAGGATGTGCTGCCCAGGTCTTTTTCTTCATCTTCTTGATGTCAGCAGAGTTTTTTCTCCTCACCGTGATGGCCTATGACCGCCACGTTGCCATCTGCAAACCCCTGCACTACGGGACCCTCCTGTGCAGCAGAGCTTGTGTCCACATGGCAGCAGCTGCCTGGGGCAGTGGGTTTCTCACTGCTGTGCTGCACACGGCCAATACATTTTCCATACCCCTCTGCCAAGGCAATGCTGTGGACCAATTCTTCTGTGAAATCCCCCAGATCCTCAAGCTCTCCTGCACACACGCCAGCCTCAGGGAAATTGTACTTCTCATGGTTTCTGTCTGTTTAGCATTTGGCTGTTTTGTTTTCATTTTTTTCTCCTATGTGCAGATCTTCAGGGCCGTGCTGAGGATCCCTTCTGAGCAGGGACGGCACAAAGCCTTTTCCACGTGCCTCCCTCACCTGGCCGTGGTCTCCCTGTTTATCAGCACTGTCATATTAGCCTACCTGAAGCCCCCTTCCATCTCCTCCCCATCCCTGGACCTGGTGATGGCTGTTCTGTACTCGGTGGTGCCTCCAGCAGTGAACCCCCTCATCTACAGCATGAGAAACAAGGAGCTCAAGGATGCAGTGTGGAAACTGATGACTGGGTGCTTTTCAGAAGCAATAAACTTGTTCATCTTCTGCGTGTCACTCATAATGTAACATCATTACAGACCCGGCCTGTCTTCTGGAGTTGTTGTTGCTGTTCTTTTGGGAGGCATTTTTTTGCTTTTATTTTACTGGTGATAATGTTGCCCACAAAGAAATGTCATTATTCATGCCACTTATGTGTCAGTATCTACGTTTCCTGTGTGATCCAGAGATTGTGTAAATGAGAACCCAGACTCTCTCTCTATTTAACCACACAAAGGTCCCTGCAGCAAATTGTTTGTCTGAGATCCTTCCTCCGAGACCTTCTCTGGAGCTGCAGGGCAGTACTTTTGTGCAGAAGTGGAGGGGAAAAGAGTCCTGGCTCAGCTGCACGGCCAGGGAGCAGCAGCGCTTGGCCTGTGCAGAGCTGCTCTCTTTTCACTTCCACACTCTCTTTCTGATCCCTTGCATTGGTGTAAGGCCTGAGCACTATGGCAGCTTGGTCACATTCCTGCTGCATGGCAGTCCTGTGATCACCGGCAAGGACAGGTCATGGGCACCTCTGGGACAGAGCTGGCATCAATAAAAGTGTTTCCATCATGAAAGGTGATCTCCTGAGTGCAGTGCCTGAAGGCTTAGGTCTTCTTTCAAAGTTGCTGTCAAGAACAAGCTCAAGAAAGTGCCCTGTTGAGGAAAACACCAGTGAACAGCTAAAGTGTGTGAGTGTGCAGGGTGGGGGCACGCAGCAGTGTCCCTTGCACAGCCAGGCCTCCAGGGACAGACTTGAAGGACCAGCAGAGCAGGGGCTGGTCTGTGACCTTGTTTGCTGGACACCCTGGGCAAGGTGCCCCAGGACACTCATCACAGACAGCCCCTTGCAACCGTCATTCCCAGCACTGGCCTCTCACCCCAGCCCGGAGAGGTTGGTTGTCGCTCCACGGAGGGACACCAAATGACTAGGTCAGAAGTCCATGTTTGCTTTGTTCAGAGGAGACTTAAGCATGCACATCGTGTGCGTGTGGGGAGGTGAACCCGAGTGAGCACAAATGCCATCAGCCATTCCTAGAGGTGCCATGAAGGCCAGTGGGACAGACAGTGCCTCGAGGCCACTTCCCTTTGAGAGTAACGTCCCCTGGGAAACCAACCACCTGAATGCAGCACTGGGATGTGCTTCTGTCAACCGAGGTCCCTGTGTCCATTCCTCAAACCATGGGGCATCTCAGAGAGGTGCAGAGCAGGGCGATACAACGCAGGGCTGAGGTGCCTCCCAGCCTCTGGGAGTGGCAAGAGGAGGCCAGAGAGTTACCGTGCCTGCTGCAGAGCACTTCCTCCGCGTGTGCAAGGGAAGGACTCGTGCCTCTGAACACCCCTGTGTGCATGAGGAGTGCATGAGGCCAGCTGAGATGTGGACCCCTCACATGGCCCTGCCATTTCTGTGTGTGACTCCAGGAACAAACCCCACTGTCCCAGTGAGATTCATCTCATGTGCCTTGGAACAGCAGAAATGCTCCTGTCTGCTCACATCACCCTTTCTGGATTGTGCCCTCAAATGTGTCAGAGCAGTCAGAGAGGTTCTGGGGTCCTTGGAAAAGGCAGACATCAAACCTTTCTTCCAGAAGGGCAAGAAGGAGGATTGGGAGAATTACAGGCTGGTCAACCTCACCTCGGTTCCTGAGAGGTGATGGGCCAAATACTCCTGCAGCCATTTCCAGGTACTTGTAGGACAAGAAAGGGACTGCAGAAGCTGTATGGGTTGGGGAAAGAAGGGGATGTTTTGTACCTGGACCCTAGCAAGGTTTATGTCATGGTCTCCCGTAGCCTCTGTACAGCCAGATTGGTGATATCTGGGCTGAAGGAATGGATGATGTAGTGGGTGGGAAGTTGGCTGGTGGATCAATCCCAAATGTCACCAGTGGTAGAGTCCTCCTGGCGGCCACTTAACATTGGTATCCCTCAGGGCAAGCACTTGGGCCAACACTGCTGAATGTCTCCATTAACTGCCTGTACAATGTGACGGAGTGCCTTTCCAGCTCCTTTGTGGATGATGCCAAACTGGGCAGAGCCCTTGAGCGACCTCATCTGGTTAACGCTGCCTTGAGCAGGACAGCCGGACAGGATGATGTTCAGGGGTCTCTTCCAACCTGAGTTATTCTATGATTCAATGGATCTTTTCCTTGGAGAGATTTCTGAAGACAGAACTGACAGAGGAAGAAGAAAAACCAGAGAGGCAGAAGTAGAGATATAAAACGCACCAGTATAAATACAGTAGTGCTTCTGAGGAACATTTCTCCACTCAAAGTATTGGTAGTAAATCTATGAGATAAATGTGATGAAACAAGCTTACTTTTATCTGCTCAGGTACTGGGCCACAAGGAGGGTGATGGTTGGGTACGGTATCACATGGTCTGTTGTGTCTCGGGAAATCATAATCCAGTAGGAAGCCAATGGCTGTGAAGGGGGCTGTGAGGTCACTTCTGCCTCTGGAGGTGATAGGCCAACAGCAGGAATGTGCCTGGGAGAGGGACTGTGAGGTCACTTCTTGCTGAAACAGCTGATAGCTCAGCCCTTGACTCATGGCGGGGGTATGTGCTTTTAAGCTCACATCTGCCAGGGTCTCTGACAGGCCAGCAGAAGGCACCTGGCTGGCACATTGACTGGGAGATCCCCTCTGCCGAAGGACCTAGGCTCGCTCCTGGAAGGGGGCTTACATTTTGGTTGTCCTGTCTCTCCTGCCTGAGTACACGATGGGACAGCAGCAGGCACGCAGCTTGGTCGTGTCTATCCGAGAAGCTGAAAGGCTAGCAGCCTTGGGAGATGATGGTGAGGTTACTTGTGTGTGGTCAGGTGACAGGCCAGCAGAAGGCTGATGGGTTGGGATGCCTGCTTGAAGGGTTGTTTCCCAGATGGTGGAGCTCTCCTTGGAGGTAGGAAACAGCAGGAGAGAGAAACACTGCCGCACAGTGCAGCTTGGAAGGTGGAGATTGGGCATGAGGAGGAAGAAATGTCACTCAAAGGGTAGTGCTGTGGTACATGAAGTCCTCCAGAAGGAGTAGGAGATCAGTCCATGTCTTTGTGTGGACAGCATAGGACAACCTGTGGTGGAGATGGCAAAGAGTGCAGGCAAGGCTGGAAGTCATCAAGTCAACCCAAGGCTTTTTCCACTTGACTATGGCAATTGTCTGTGCCACCCAGGCCTATGAGGAACCATGTTGTCCTAAGGCACTGGGGCCTCACTGCCTCCTTGCACACCCCCAGCAGGGCTGGGAACTCTCATAGCGTTGTCCTTCCCTCAGCACCACACACCCCACATCCCACTGCCCCAGGAACAGCCCTGAGCACTGTGTGAAGGACAGAAGCTCCTTTCCCTGGGGCTGGGGGTCAGAGCTTGGCCTTTCTGCTTCATAGAACAAAGCCAGGGTTTTCTCAGCACCTCACCTGCCTGCACAGTGCCTTTGCCTACCTGTCATCATGGCCTCCAGTTGTTTGCTCTAACGAGTCCCTGGGGAGGCTTTGTCAGTAATGGCCCTCAGTGGGGCTCATTAATGCTTCAAGGTACTTTGGGTTTGGCTTTTGGTGTTGACTCTTTGAGAGGTTTGTGCAATCTCCTCTCAGTACCTGAGGTTCCAGGACTCAGCACCAAATGCACCATGGGGCTCATTAAAATAAAGCAAGCCCTAATGAGCCCTAATGTGCCTTCCTCTAATTTTCTTCAAGTCTTCAAGATTTGTACAGATAATTTCGGCTGTTTCCTAATGTACTTATAGACAAAGATTTCATATAGCTTCTAATAAAAAGTTTTAATTGAAAAGGCTGTATTTTATTACTTTTCAGTTTAGAGACGAGATGATGGCAGCATTCTCCAGTAGATCTTGATCCAGGGTCTCTCCTAAGGAGGTCTGGACTGGTAGGGGAAGCTGTCCCTTGACACAGTATGGACACCCTCCCACCTCACCTCCCCAACCCCACCATTTCTCTCATTGCCCACCTGCGTCTTTTCCTTACATCAGACTTCTCCAGTGAGGGCTGCAGCTGGATGGTACAGCTCCTTTGTGCCAACTCCCACCTGCTTTCCTTAGAGAACTGGCTGCACACAGGCACAGATTGTTTTTCATATTTGCAAACAAAGGAAAATAAAGCATGATAAAGTTTCATCAACAATAAAACACACCCTGCAACCACATGCTTACCACAAGCTGCTGCTAATGAGGTTGCCTTTCCACAAGGGATAATCTTCTGAGAAAGGTTGTAGGGAGGTAGATAGAAAAAGGTAGAAATATAGACAGTTAAGGAGTTGGCTAGAGAGACAAATGGGCTACTTAATGGCAGGGTAAGCTTTTAACTCCCTGCTGTCACAGCAGCAGCTGGATGGGTGACAGGAATGTGAATGAACAAAGAGCAAGGGGAGGAGAAAACTGGAGTGTAATGGAGAGTGCCTTTGTCTAGACAGTCTGCTGGAAAGATGACTTTAGAAATGGTCATTGTATCAGGACAGGTGCAAATATATGAAAGACTAGAGAAATTAAATACACCATAGAGCAGGCAGAATAGCGGTAAAGAAGGTACACTGGAAGTTCAATATGTCTTTGTAATATCCCTTTTGAAATGTCACGGGATTGGTAGAGGTCTCTTGTGAGTGAGGACAAGCAAGTGTTGCACCCATCTTTGAAAGAGGCCAAAAGTGCAACCGCAGGCACCACAGGCTGTACAAGGTCACGTTGGTGAGGCGTGTGCCATCAATGAGAGTCTTCCTGGGTGAAATTTCTGGGCACCTAGATGAGAAGAATGTGTCCAAGAACCATCAGCATGGACTTACCAAAGGTAAACCATGCCTCACCACCCTGATTGCCTTCATGATGAAGGAACTGCATTTGTGCGTGAGGAGAGGAGAGTGGCCATAGTTCACCTCAGCTTAGGCAAGATTTTTGGCATGGTCTCCCTCAATATTCCCGTACACAAGTTAGGCCATTACAGTCTGGATGGGCAGACAAACAGATGGGTGAAAGACCAGTTGGATGATGAGGCTGAGAGAGCAGCGGTGAAGGGGTCATACCCTACCTGGAGGCCAATGGGACGTACTGGGGCCTTATGGGGCAGCACAGGGGACTTTTCTGGGCCCTCTGCAGTTTAACATCTGTATCCATGACCCAGAGGAGGCAACTCTCACCACATTTGCCAATGACTCTAAATGGGGAGGAACATTCCTGTGCCTTAGGGAAGCCGTTCAGGGGAGACATGACAGGCGGGAGGACTGTCCTGTCAGGAACTTCAGGGAATGGATGAAGGACAAAGGCCACGTGTACTGGTTTTGGCTGGGATAGAGTTAATTTTCTTCATAGTAGCTTGTATGGGGCTATGTTTTGGATTTGTGATGAGAACAGTGTTGATAACACAGGGGTGTTTTCGTTCCTGCTGAGCAGTGCTTATGTCGGAGTGGGAGACGGACCCGGAGTAACGATGAATCTCAATATGAGTATGGTCGTTCTCGTTTATTCAGATTACTTGACAGGTTTATATAGAAGCTAAGCAAAGCACGCGCTAACAGCGACTATTCCATTGGATAACTATACTTGTCCACGCACTTAAAACAGTTATATGATTGGTACAAAGTTGCTGTTCACGCACTGTTCACAAAGGGGGGTTTATCAGCACTTTCCCAGACTTAGTCCCGCTTATCTTGCTTTACCAAGTACTCCTTCTGCTGTTCTCAAGGGAATTTCACCTTGATCTCTGGCTCCCAGGCCCCATCAAAGGCTGGATTGCTCACATCAATCAAGTTGTGTCCTTTATCACTTAACCATTCTTCCACAAGCCCTCAGTCTGGGAGCTGCCAGCAGGCAGTGACAGTGGCTGCAGCACTCAAGAGACCCCCAGCAGCAAGCCCTGTTCTGACCATGGAGAGCTGTGCTGGCTGCAGAGGAGCTGCTGGGAGCACTGGGTTGCCTCTGGTCACCCATCATCTCCCCTGAAGGTGTCTCTGGGGTCCCTGGAACCACTGTAGTGACAAGGTGGAGAGCTCTGCCTGGTTGGGGGCTGGGGCTGGTACAAGGAGATGGGGTCTGGAATGAGGTTCCTGGGGCAGTTTCTCCTAGCTGTGCAGGCAGTGACAAGCCGGGCTAGATTTTTGGCCTGAGGGACTCTTCTTGAAGGTCTCCAAGGGCATGGGGATGGCCTACAGTTTCCCAAGTTCTCCACTGCATGCTGTCTTTTCTGGTGGGGCTCAGAGAGGCTGCCCGGCCTGCAGAGGGCCCAGGAGAGCTCTTGTCCTTCCTGTGGTCACAGCTGGACCTCAGCCGTCCAGCTCAGCCCTGGCTGAGGGGCATTATCTGGGGGTGAATTTAGGGGTAAGGGCTGATTCACGGGGTGAGAAAGGTTTTCTCAAGGACACGTGCTCGGCACAAGGACTGAAGGACCACAGCAAAATGATGTGGCTTCTGGGTCAATACTGCCTTCAGTGCAGGCCCTGACACAGGGTCCCATCTTCCCCATTATTCCACCCTTCAGGGGGACGATGGCCCTAAGAGATGGCAAGTGGTGGACACCAATCCTCCTCCAGCTACTTCCCAGGCCTGGTGGAGCACCAGGACAGCAAGGACTTCTGGCTCTGCATCGTGAGCATGCTTTAGGATAGCTGAACCCTGGGTATTATCTTGGAGTAGCTGAACACCAGCATTTTTCTCTCAGAGGAAATTTCCAGCCCTGGTGAGCTCCTGTCTGATCTCTCCCCTTCCCTCCTCTGAGCTGGCCTGGTGCTCCCAGCCCCTTCTCTATGCTCCTCACAGGGCCCCAAGCTGGCAGTGATGCTCTGCAGAGCAAGTGGGCTGTGGGATCATGGAGTGACTCCACACTGGCTGTGCTGGTCAGGGAGGGAAGCGGCTGCAGCTGGGTGTGCAGCAGTGCCACTGAGCTCCTTCCCAGGGGTCTAAAGCTGTGGAAGGAGCTCAGAGCATTTCTCATGACTCAGGATGTATTCCAGTATACACACTGAACCACCTTTAGGCTTTGACTGAAGGAGATGTGAATCACTCTCCAGTCTCCTTTTGCTGATCTTGTTGCGTCCCCACAGCCACCCCTGGGATGGCAGAGCCCTTGTTTGCTTGTGGATACTTATATATATCACTTTGCCTGGGTGACTCCACCTTGGATGGTCCCTTCTTTTGGGATGGCTACCCCCAGGCACATCACTTCCTTGGAGATGCCCTCTTCTGTCCTGGGGACTCCAGTTTCCCCTGTAGAAAGATAGGCAGCTACCATTCAGCTCTGCTGCATGTGGGAGAGCCCTGGGCAGGGAATTTGAAGCGCATTCGCCATCTGCAGTGGCACTGGTCACACGCAAATGAGAGCTGAGTCCAGCCCTCACTCCCCAAAATACCCAAAAACTCCTCACTCCTCACTCCCCAGTGCCCTCTCCCTGTGAGCCCACTGAGAACCAAGCTCAGCAACAGGCCATGGTGAGTGCAGTTCCTGGAGCCTAGTCAAGACTTCAGCAGGAAGAAGAGCCCAGCCTTCAGGAGCTGCCATGGGGAGATACCATTTATTACAGAGATGGTCCTCAGGAAGCTAGCTCTGACACTCTGATGACACATTTAGCATAATCCTCTGTATTATTTGGCACAGTAGGATCATGCTTCTGGAGATGTGGAGTGCATACAAACATTGCTGTATGAACATGATCATCCCAGATGAAAAACAAATAAAGCACAACCTTGTCCTGGGAAAAGCTAAGAATAGCCTGTGAGGAGAGATGGGCAGCTTAGTGCTGCTGAAGGTGAACACATGGAATCAGTTTCTTCACTGCTTCTTTGAGTTCCCTGTTCCTCAAGCTGTAGATGAGGGGGTTCAATGCTGGAGGCACCACCGCGTATAGAACTGCCACCACCAGATCCAGGGATGGGGAGGAGATGGAGGGGGGCTTCAGGTAGGCAAATATGCTAGTGCTGATGAACAGGGAGACAACAACCACGTGAGGGAGGCACGTGGAAAAGGCTTTGTGCCATCCCTGCTCAGAGGGGATCCTCAGCACGGCCCTGAAGATCTGCACATAGGACAGCACAATGAATACAAAACACCCAAATCCTAAACAGCCAGAAAACACTAGAATCTCAGCTTCGCTGAGGTAGGAGTGTGAGCAGGAGAGCTTGAGGATCTCGGGGATTTCACAGAAGAACTGGTCCAGGGCATTGCCTTGCCAGAGGGGTATGGAAAATGTATTGGCCGTGTGCAGCACAGCATTGAGAAACCCACTGCCCCAGGCAGCTGCTGCCATTTTGAGACAAGCTCTGCTGCCCAGGAGGGTCCCGTAGTGCAGGGGTTTGCAGATGGCAACGTGGCGGTCATAGGCCATGACAGTGAGAAGGGAATACTCTGCACCAAAAAAGAAGAGTACAAAGAAGACCTGTGCAGCACATCCAGAGTAGGAGATGGCCCTGGTGTCCCACAGGGAATTGGCCATGGATTTGGGGACAGTGGTGGAGATGGAGCCCAGGTCAAGGATAGAGAGGCTGAGGAGGAAGAAGTACATGGGGGTGTGGAGGCGGTGGTCACAGGCTATGGCGGTGATGATGAGGCCGTTGCCCAGGAGAGCAGCCAGGTAGATGCCCAGGAAGAGCCAGAAGTGCAAGAGCTGCAGCTCCCGTGTGTCTGCAAATGCCAGGAGGAGGAACTGGGTGATGGAGCTGCTGTTGCACGTTTGCTTCCTCTGGGTATGGTTATCTGTTGAAGAAGGAAAAGGCAGTAATGAGTTAGGCCAGACTTCTCCAAGCAAAATGTATTGCATGTCTCATAGCACCCCCACACTCAGACTACCTCTTTTCAGGAAGAGCTTTCTGCGGCTCCCTCACTTGAGGTTTGGGTATTGCTGGCTGAGGGGGCCATTCTCCATGGGTGTCTTCTCCATGGGGAGCCCAGGTAGCACAGAGATACTACGGGAGAGCTGTGCCCTTCTGGAGGGCACCCTGCAGCCCAGCAGGACACCCCAGGGAAACAGCTGAATGTCCTGAAGGTGCCTGGAGGAGCCCTGGGCACTTTGCTCCCACAGACACATCTGCAGAGCTGGACCCAAAGGGTCGGCATCTGAAGAGAAGCTGAACCTGCCACCCCCGACCCCCACCCCCTGCACTGACTCAGCAAACCCAGCTGTGAGAACAAGGGCAGCACAGGCAGGAGGGGATGGCAGTGAAATGCCACAATGCTCCTGCCAAGGGAGGAGGGACACGCAAAGACAGATGGAAATCAGGGGTTTGTCCTTCTCTGGGCTCTGGCTGCTGCAGGGGCAAGGATGCCCGAGACCCCATGGGCCTGAGGGCAGAGGCTCTGCTTAGGCTGGGAAAGGAGACCCGGGAGGAGTTGCTCAGGGGAAGGTGTCTGTGCTGCAGGCACAGCAGGGAGGTGCCCACATCCCCCTCCCCAGTGTTTCTGGCAGCAGCTCCCTCTCACTGCCTGCCCGTGTCTCTGCTGTTTGGAGCTGTTCCTGCCAGGAGCCATCTCCCTGTCCCCAGCTCAGCTCCCTCTCAGTGCTCACAAACCCCATCCCACTTGCCGTGCGCTCACCTCTGCCTGCAAACACCTCGCAGGGGCAGGGCACTGCCCAGGGGCATCTCTGTGTGTGCAGGGACTAAAGACCAGATCACAGGAAACCTGATGTGGCTGGAAAGGGGAAGTTGTTGCTGAGTTGGCTGGAGGCAGCCGGGTAAAGTGCTTTGAGGTGCTTCTCCCAGACTTCCTCGTCTCTCAGTGCAAGTGAGTAGGAGTCTCAAAGAGTACTCCTGAGTAGAAACAAGAATTTTGATCTCCAGTGCAGAACCCAGACAACCAAAGAGTGAGGAGAGGTCCTTGTCTTTCCAGGAC